>NC_140177.1:62569027-62651527 GCF_963971535.1 Notolepis coatsorum | reverse complement strand
ACAGTCAGGGAATTGTACCCCTCAGTTACAATTGGTCCTTCGAGCCGGAGGGTAACTAGTGTAATATTAATATAGCGGTATTAATATTGACATGGCCTATGATGAACACTCCACAAAACGGTTCTCCTAAAGTAGATCGCCCGCAGCGTAGACGGCAGACACCTCAGTACTTAGAGGATTACGTTGCCAGTATACTACCTAGCCTTCTACAGACGGTAAACGCGGAAAAAGTAGATAGTAAAATTATGTCCGACCCTATCGCCCAGGTTACCCCGCCAATAGAGGCCCTAGTGGGTTCTAATGTAACTGACCAAGCTCACGGTAGGGACCAGGAGGGACCTGACACGACTTTACCCCCCGCCAAGACCGAAGAAGTAGTCCCCGGAGAGCTCCAGGATAAAGACAGCTCTCCAGGGATGGAACTCTACCCGCTACAAGAAGAAGAGACCCCGGAGATGGATCTCCAGGACTCGCCACAGGAGAGCAGATCTCCAACGAGTACTGCCGGGAGCGGATCACCTCAACCAGCGTCTTCCCCCAGCGGGGCGGACAAGATGCTGGCACAGGCATTCCTCGCCAGCCTAGCAGCCTCTACAGAGCGCGATCGACTCCAAGCACAGATGCTTAGCGAGCGCGAACATTCTTCCATGGAAAGAGAACGCCTTCAAGCGCAGCAACGGAGCGACGAAGATCGTATACGTCTAGAGATTAGACGCCTTCAGACGGAAGAGAATATGGTAAGAGACCGGGCCGAAGCAGAGCGCGCCGCCGCCGAAGCAGAGCGCGCCGCCGCCGAAGCCCAGCGCGCCGCTGCCGGTGCCCAAAGAGAAGCAGAGCGCGCCGCCGCCGAAGCCCAGCGCGCCGCTGCCGGCGCCCAAAGAGAAGCGGAGCGTGACCTTGCTCTCACCAAGCGCGAAGCCGAGCGCGACCGATTACAAGCGCAGATAATGGAGCAGCTGATCGCCAGGGCAACACCCCCTCCCTCCGCACGGGGTTCCAGGGCCTCGTCAAGACACGGGTCAAGGGCACCCTCCCCTACCCGATCAAGCGACCCTGAGCCCGACCACCAGAGAGAGCCTATACCCCCCTCCGAACTCCTTCCCCGACCGGTCCACGCGAGGACCAGCTACAAGGAAGAAACGGTCTACACCGCGGAGAGGCTAAATAGACGACTACAGGATCTAGAGGACCTGCCAGAGCAAGAAGAAGAGGGAGAGGAGGAGAGTCAAGCCCGACAGCAGCACAGAACTCCACAGGACCAGGAGGTCCAGTACAGCCCAGGCTCTACCCCCGCGGCTCTGCGCTACAGACCCCCGACTCAATTCACGGGTGAGCTTGACGCACGACCAGCCCCGAGGAATAGCACCTGGATACGCGGGCCATGGTACCCAGCAGGTACCAGCCCACCAAGAGGCGTAAGAGGAGACTCGCCTAGGAGGCCTCTCTTCCAACGCTCACCGATGTGCCAGCCATCCATGGCATCATACATTGGCACACCGACGTTTCCGGACTTCACCCACGAGAATAGAGCACAGTACACCGAGCTACGAATGTGCTTAGAGACAATGATGTCCGACGTAACTGACGAACCGTACAAGTATGCTATCCTACTGAAGCACCTCAAGGTGCCCCGAGCGCACAATATAGCGCTGGCCTATGCCACCTCTACTACCCCATACACAGCGGCTCTAGCAGCACTCGACCAAAGATATGGACGCATATGGGATTACGTAATACAAGAGATAAGGCATATCGACCGCCTACCCCCAGCCACAGACAATCGCTCACTAGATGACCTGTCTATCAAGGTACAATCCCTGGTAGGGATGCTGGGGGCGCAAAGAGAAAAGGGTATGCACGAACTGTACGCAAACTCTAATGTCGAGAGGATTTTAGAGAAGCTTCCGCCCGCCCGACAAGAGCGCTTCAGGCGGCAAAGAGACCACCGTGATCCTAACGGTCCCGAGCCATCCCTCCTAGACCTAGCCGACTTCCTAGCGAGAGAAGTCAACAGCCTACGGTTGGATACGTTCATGCGGAGCACCCCAAGCTCCAGAGAGGGACCTAGGAGAGCAAACGATGGCCGAAGATTGGTGACCGTCATGCACCAATCAGAACCAGTACCGAGCAGCAAGAACCACAGTACCCCCTCGATGAAAGAGAAGTGGAAGATGGTGTGCCCGTACTGCGAGAAAGAACACTGGTTGTCACAATGTGACACATTCAAGAAGATGACCGCCGACGAGGTGGGTCAATGGATAAAGTCCAACCGACGCTGTTACCGATGTGCGCGCAGTCACATGGCAGCCGACTGCCGCTTAAAGAAGAGGTGTAGCCGGTGTGACGGAGCCCACCTAGATGTCCTACACGACAGTAACAGAAGAAAGCCCACACCCTCAAGCAGCACAAAGGCAAGTGTTATGTACATTGACCCCGCCAGCAGCGGGGGCGCCCGAGTGCGATTAAAGGTGGTCCGCGTAACCCTGAGTTACCAAGACAAGGTCATGGACACTTACGCCGTCCTTGACGACGGGTCAGAGAAGACCCTTCTCCTCGCATCCGCTGCGGCCCAGCTGGGGCTGCGGGGGAGCGAAAACCAGATGACGATTCGGACAATAAGAAGAGATCTAAAGACGATAAAGGGCGAGAATGTCTCCTTCACTATCGCAGCAAGCGGGCAGCCAGAGAGACGGTATAGGATTACTAATGCTTTCACCAGCCAAGAAATAGGCCTGTCGCAGTACACCTACCCCATCGCCAAGCTGATGGATAAATATGTGCACCTGCGTCAACTACCTATCCCGCTCATAGACGGTGCCACCCCGACCCTGCTGATAGGCTCCGACCATGCAGACCTCATAGTCCCGATAGACCGGGTCCACACAGGGCCCAGAGGCTGTCCTGCAGCAGTCGAGACCCGCCTAGGATGGACATTACAAGGCCCCCTCGCTAAGTCTCTTAACCGAACAGCAGCCACTAGCTGCCTCCACTCCAGAGTGACAGAAGAAGACACCACCCTCCTACAGCATGTCGAGAGGCTATGGACACTAGAGACAATGCCCTTTAAGAACGAAAAGAAAGACATTCGTTCCAAGGAAGACATTTACGCCATAGCACTCCTCGAGCAAGGGACAAAGAGAGTCAAAGTCAACGGAGTGATGAGATACGCAACTCCACTCCTGAGGCGAGAGGGTATGCCCACCTTCCACGCCCCAAAAGAAGCGACGGAGCGGTATCTATTGAACACAGAGCGGCGCCTAGCCAGAGACCCCGCTCAAGAGACTGTGTACCGCGCTGAGATTGACAAGCGAATCACAGCGGGACACATAAAGAAAATTGACTGGCGACGTCGTGCGCTGCTCCGCGCCTCCCTGATCAAAGACGGCTTTGATCTCCGGCAGCGGGCCAGCAGCGACCCCCCAGTATTGCGCAGCCTCAACCCAGAGGATAAGCCCCTGCTGCGGTTCCTATGGAGAGAGAGGATCGGGGATGAGCAACCAGCCATCTATCAATGGGAAGTCCTCCCTTTCGGAACCACATGCAGCCCATGCTGTGCTACGTTTGCACTGCAAAAACACGTCGCAGAGGACCCAGCAGCTGATGAAGAGGCCCGAAAAAGTGTAGAAAATAGTTTCTACGTGTACAACTGTCTGCAAAGCGTCTCGACGCCAGAAGAAGCCGAGGCCCTTCTACTCAAGCTCCGCGCCTCCCTGATCAAAGGCGGCTTTGATCTCAGGCAGTGGGCCAGCAGCGACCCGCAAGTATTGCGCAGCCTCTCCCCCGAGGACAAGGCAGCAAGCAGCGAGACCTGGATGGCGACCATCCCAGGAGAAGCCCAAGAAATGACATTAGGACTAGTCTGGCGCTTCAAAACAGACTCGCTCCATTATAAACACACACCCCTGACCAAGGAGCAGGGAAGGTCGACTGCACTACCGACCACCAGACGGAGTGTATACAGAACACTCGCCAGACAATATGACCCGTTGGGATGTATTCTACCTTACACCACCAGGGCAAAGATGATTGTAAGAGCGTTATGGGACAAGGACCAGGGCTGGGACGACCCCATACCCGAACACCTTGCATCCACATGGAGAGAGTGGGAGACGGAACTCAGCTCACTCCCAGGTGTTAACATACGCCGCAGCTACTTCCCACCCACAGTGAGGCCGGAGACGTGCCAGATGGACCTGCACGTTTTCAGCGACGCCTCCGAAGTAGCCTACGGTTCGGTGGCCTACTTGCGTGCCCGAGAGGAGGGAGGAGAAATACATACTGCTTTCATCCTGGCTCGCTCAAGAATAGCCCCACGAAAGCAACAATCTATCCCGCGTCTAGAGCTCTGCGCAGCCCTAGCAGGAGCGCAACTCGCCACGTTAATCCAACGTGAACTCACCATTCCGGTGCAAAGAACAATCTTGTGGTCAGACTCCACGACAGTACTCACATGGATCCGGTCTGATTCGTGCAGATACAAGGTCTTCGTGGGAGTCAGAGTCACAGAGATTCAAGATTTAACAGAAGTAGCAAGCTGGAGGTATGTGGACACAAAACACAACCCAGCTGACGTCATCACCCGGGGAATGTCCCTGGATGACCTCACCCGTCACAACCTATACAGTGACGGGCCAGAGTTCCTCAAGCTCCCGGAAGAAGAGTGGCCTACACCCACCCCACGGGAAGCGAGTAAAGAGGAGGCAGAAAACAAGAAATCTATGTTCTGTGGATTGAACACACTCGTCTCCACAGACCCCGACATAGGCGATTGCCTCACCCTAGAGAGTGCGCAGCTAAAGACATTCCTGTGGCACCACCCAGAGGTTCAGCTCACTACTGACATTATTGCAGCTGACTACGAAGAAGCAGAACTTCTTCTACTACAACGAGCCCAGAGAGACTCGTTCCCCGATGAGCTAGACTGTCTACAGGGAGCAAAGCCAGTCCCATCAGACAGCAGACTGCTCCACCTAGCCCCCGAGAGCGACGCCCATGGTCTCATCAGAGTGGGTGGTCGTCTGCGGAGAGCTCCAGACTTACCGGATGACGTCAAGTACCCGATAGTCTTAAACGGCCGACACATGGTCACAGAGCTGATCATAAAGAAATACGACGAGGATGTGCATCACGCCGGGGCAGAGAGAGTCTTCGCGGAGATCAGACGTTGTTATTGGATACTGCAAGGGAGAGAAGCAGTGCGGCGCTTCCAGCGAACCTGTCTAGACTGTCGTAAGTGGCGAGCGCAGCCCAGTATACCCCGGATGGCTGACCTACCTCCCTGTCGCCTCCGACTCGGCGACAAGCCCTTTCACTCCACCGGTATGGACTGTTTCGGCTTGCTGTATATAAAGAAAGGAAGAGGCACCGAGAAGCGGTGGGGTATTGTATTCAAATGCATGACCACCCGAGCGATGCATATAGAACTCCTTCCAACCATGAGCACAGACTCATTCCTTATGGCCTTCCGAAGATTCACATCGCGGAAAGGCAAACCATCTATATTGTTGTCTGATCACGGGACAAACTTCAAAGGCGGAGAAAGAGAGCTGAGAGAGAGCCTCCAAGCTATGGGCCCAGAACTTAAGACCCACCTCGCTCCATACCAGATTGACTTCCAGTTTAATCCCCCGAACGCACCTCACTTCGGTGGAACTTGGGAACGAGAAGTACGTTCAATAAAGACAGCCCTGTACGCCGTGCTTGGGGCCCAGACCGTGGCGGAAGAAGTCCTAATGACAGTCCTCACGGAGATCGAGGGAGTATTGAACTCAAAGCCCCTCGGTTACGTCTCAAGTGATGTAGCAGATGTCGACCCAGTCACCCCCAACACACTCTTGATGGGGCGGCTGGACCCCGCGCTACCACAGACAATGTACAGGCCTGAAGAAGCGAACGGCCGAAGAATGTGGAGGTACAGTCAAGTACTGGCTGACAGGTTTTGGAACAGCTTCCTACTCCACTACCTACCGTCTCTACAGACCCGCCAGAAATGGGTGAAAGAGAGAGACAATTTGACAGAAGGAACAGTCGTCATGATTATCGACCAGTCACTACCCCGAGCTATGTGGCCGGCTGGCCGCGTAAGCAAAGTGATCACCGGTGCCGACGGAAAGGTCCGAGCAGCCGAAGTGCTCGTCCAAGGGCGGACCTACACCCGACCCGTGGCGAGGCTAATAGAACTGCCAAGGCTCCCCGATACCATCGATGACGACCATGACCCCATGACTTTGTGAACTGACAGACCCCTCACAACAGACATTGAGTAGTGGACAGTGCGGTTAATCTGTCTCTGCTTAGCTAATTAGGTGGGACTAATTAGGGGGCGGCTGTTACAAAGGATCAGATTAAACCGAATATATATATTTATTTATTGATATATATTGCATAGTATTTGTATATCGTTTGATATCCCCTGTATATTCCTTGTACATATACACGGAATATCCCTTTAGCCCAGACCATAATATTCCATTCTCCTATTGGACAGCGGTCCACCGGCGCCAGAGACCGGCCTCCGGAGCCAGGTTCAAAGTCACCGTCAAGATGTGTCTGGACATGCCCGGCCTTGCCCAGGGATACGCGACAGAAGTGAGAGTGGAACTAGTTTTGTTCACCGTGCGTATAAATACGGCGCAGGTGAATGTAGAAGCCCCTTACCTCCGTACCCTTCGTCCTTAGTATGTTACCGATAAGTTGAAGCCTCACCCACGATACAACGTGCGGTGAAGTATGGCCTGTTTGGCCTCAGAATAGAGCATCGAGACCGCGTGCGAATTAATAACTGAATTGTCAGAGTTTGGCGCTATACCGTCGAGTGCGACATATTTCTATTAAGTCTTTAATAGTCTATTTGTGTATAGTGTATCGTGCGGTTAGAATTCTATAGTGACCAGCATCACCAACGCTTTCTCGTATTAGCTAGAGTTCTTATCCAGGCTGGGCCGACCGCATGGCGCTTTCACCCGAGGAGACCTAGGCGAGAACCGTATGGACATGTACACTGGATTAATCTACCCGACGACTACATAGCCCTTTGCGGCTGGAATATATTTGCTTTGGTCCTGTGATTTATGGAGCGGATAATCGCCGACGCCTGCACGTGTTGGATTTACCCCGAGAGGAGTCAAGTCGAGTCGGGCCCAGAGAGCCTGAGGCCGACTAGCTTTCTTCCCTGTGGAGCTACAGTCTACAAGAGAACCAAGCTGTATTCGTCTGTGGATCAAGAGGCTACTGCACCGGCTTCTGTACCTGAAGTCTCCCTAGTCATCGTTGACCAGACGTCCTACTACCGACAGATCTTCTACCCCCCCTGCTGGCTTACAACCAGTGGGAACCCCTTCCAGTATCTTCCGCTATATTACTAGTGCACCATAGATATAATTCCCTCAGATTCAGGTTGTATAATTACCTCCTGCGTAACCAGAGAATGAACATTCGTTATTGATTTGCCTACGCATATTCCTTTGCCTTACAAGTGCATTCAAAGAATAATGTAAAGTATCCTATGTACCTTTTGCTCCATTAAATACTTGATTAATACCTTTGACTGGAACCGATTTCATTGTGGGAAGTGTTCATCATATTCATATATTGTGTACTGTATGGCCAGTAATTAAAGTACATAAAGCGGTAGTGGTTTAATGATACCATACTTATCAATACAGTCAGGGAATTGTACCCCTCAGTTACAAGAAGGTTAGGGTTAGACAGTGTCTCAGGAGGTAGAGATGTCGTCTGGTAATCAGAAGGTTAGTGTTAGACAGTGTCTCAGGAGGTAGAGCGGTCGTCTGGTAATCAGAAGGTTAGGGTTAGACAGTGTCTCAGGAGGTAGAGCAGGTCGTCTGGTAATCAGAAGGTTAGGGTTAGACAGTGTCTCAGGAGGTAGAGTCTGGTAATCAGAAGGTTAGGGTTAGACAGTGGCTCAGGAGGTAGAGTCTGGTAATCAGAAGGTTAGGGTTAGACAGTGGCTCAGGAGGTAGAGCAGGTCGTCTGGTAATCAGAAGGTTCCCGGTTCGATTTGATCCCAGCAGCACGTCAAATACACTTAACCCCTAACTGCTCCCGTCCCGGTGAGTAGGTTGGCACCTTGCATGGCTGCCTCAGCCGTCGGCGTGTGAACGAATGAATGGGTGAATGTTAGACATACGTTGTAAAGCGCTTTGCATGGAACTTTAGATCAAAGTACTGAAACATTCTAATAGTACAGCGGATAGCAAAACAATTGTGCACTTTTTCATAAAAGCATGAAACTTCTACCATAGTAAATTTATACTTTATTTATTTATTTATTTTTTGCGTTTATCGCTTTTCCTGGTCAGACATGACCGACAGATGCAGTGAGGGTGAAACGGGAGAGAGAGCAGGGGAAGACATTCTGCAAATAGCGGCGGGTCCGGGAATCGAACTCGGGTCGGCCGATCCGCGACGCAGCGCGGTACATGGTGTGCTACTGGAGCGCCCTGTACTTTTTATTTTATACAATTTTTTATCTAGCACAATCTCTGGAGCAAAACAGAAAGAAGCATTTTATATAAAAGTATTCTGTATTTTTGTATGACAACTAACTCTTTCACTGCCAGGAGGTATGAGTCTGGTAATCTGAAGGTTAGGGTTAGACAGTGGCGAATCCTTATGGAAGCCAACGGAAGCCATGCCTCCCTAATATTAAAATATGAATTAATATCAAATATGAAATATGAAAAAAAAATATATATATATATATAATTTTCTTTTAATATAGTTTACATTCTTTTTCATCTGTGCATCTGTGTTATAATTTTTTTTTTTTTTTTTTTTTTAATGTCTCCCTCTTCTCCTTCTCACTCCCTCTAACACACTGTCAGACTCACTGTGCTCACTGCAGCTAGTATAGGAGAGAGGCAGGGGGTAGGTCTCTTTCTCCAGGCTTCCAGCATTATAGAGTCCAAATCCGATCCTAGCCAATCAGATTCGAGCTGACTGCCACACCCTAAAAGTTTAAAACGGGGCTGTGAGGAAAACACTCAGCATATTTTCCCCTCTGCACTCTGAACATTGTATTAACCCGTAACTGTTCCCACAGGCCGAATATTGCCCCGATCCTCGCGAGATTAAATCCACGGGGACCTCTCGGCGTGCCGAAGCTTTTCCTTAATCACTTCCATCATCGAAAACGAGGGGAAAAGGTCGGCTCGCGACCCTGAAAATGTCGCGTGATTTTAAAAACGCTGTATTAAGTGAGCCTATTATGGGATCCACGCGAGCTTTCTATCCTGGAAACATCTGGGCGTCCCGCAACTTTTACTTATTCACATGTAGCCCCGAAAATGCTTAGAAAAGGAAAACAGAAAGCGTGGAATAAACTCGCCGAAACGGAAAAGTGTCCCATGGGCGCGCCGTGATTCCGATCCGCGTGAAAATATTCACGGCCATAGAGGAGACCGTGGGACACCTTTTTGCAACCGAATATGTGTCTCGAATTTGCTCCCACGCGGCGCGCGAAATCGTGCAAGGAAAAATCGGACAAAAAATGAACCAATGCTCCAGCAGTATTAATGACCCTGATATAAACAAGACAAACGTCTTTCTCTGGTCTGCATCCCCTTATACAATTGTGTGTATTGAGCCGTACTGTATTGTACCCATTCTGCAATCTGTTAAATAAATAAAAAGAAAGTTTGACTGGCCGCCGAGCCATACTGTAGTGTACATGGTGACTGCTTGACTTAAAAAAAAAAAAAGAAAAAAAAAAGTAATAAAAATATTTAATAATCTTTTTTTTAATAATTTTTTTTTGGCTTCCCCTGTTATTTTACCCACGCGACGCCACTGGGGTTAGACAGTGTCTCAGGAGGTGGAGTCTGGTAATCTGAAGGTTAGGGTTAGACAGTGTCTCAGGAGGTAGAGTCTGGTAATCAGAAGGTTAGGGTTAGACAGTGTCTCAGGAGGTAGAGTCTGGTAATCAGAAGGTTAGAGTTAGACAGTGTCTCAGGAGGTAGAGTCTGGTAATCAGAAGGTTAGGGTTAGACAGTGTCTCAGGAGGTAGAGTCTGGTAATCAGAAGGTTAGAGTTAGACAGTGTCTCAGGAGGTAGAGTCTGGTAATCAGAAGGTTAGGGTTAGACAGTGTCTCAGGAGGTAGAGTCTGGTTATCAGAAGGTTAGGGTTAGACAGTGTCTCAGGAGGTAGAGTCTGGTAATCAGAAGGTTAGGGTTAGACAGTGTCTCAGGAGGTAGAGTCTGGTAATCAGAAGGTTAGGGTTAGACAGTGGCTCAGGAGGTAGAGCAGGTCGTCTGGTAATCAGAAGGTTAGAGTTAGACAGTGTCTCAGGAGGTAGAGTCTGGTAATCAGAAGGTTAGGGTTAGACAGTGTCTCAGGAGGTAGAGTCTGGTAATCAGAAGGTTAGGGTTAGACAGTGTCTCAGGAGGTAGAGTCTGGTAATCTGAAGGTTAGGGTTAGACAGTGTCTCAGGAGGTAGAGCGGTCGTCTGGTAATCTGAAGGTTAGGGTTAGACAGTGTCTCAGGAGGTAGAGCGGTCGTCTGGTAATCTGAAGGTTAGGGTTAGACAGTGGCTCAGGAGGTAGAGCGGTCATCTGGTAATCTGAAGGTTAGAGTTAGACAGTGTCTCAGGAGGTAGAGCGGTCGTCTGGTAATCAGAAGGTTAGGGTTAGACAGTGTCTCAGGAGGTAGAGCGGTCGTCTGGTAATCTGAAGGTTAGAGTTAGACAGTGTCTCAGGAGGTAGAGTCTGGTAATATGAAGGTTAGGGTTAGACAGTGTCTCAGGAGGTAGAGTCTGGTAATCTGAAGGTTAGGGTTAGACAGTGTCTCAGGAAGTAGAGTCTGGTAATCTGAAGGTTAGAGTTAGACAGTGTCTCAGGAGGTAGAGTCTGGTAATCAGAAGGTTAGGGTTAGACAGTGTCTCAGGAGGTAGAGTCTGGTAATCAGAAGGTTAGGGTTAGACAGTGTCTCAGCAGGTAGAGTCTGGTAATCAGAAGGTTAGGGTTAGACAGTGTCTCAGGAGGTAGAGTCTGGTAATCTGAAGGTTAGAGTTAGACAGTGTCTCAGGAGGTAGAGCGGTCGTCTGGTAATCAGAAGGTTAGGGTTAGACAGTGTCTCAGGAGGTAGAGTCTGGTAATCTGAAGGTTAGGGTTAGACAGTGTCTCAGCAGGTAGAGTCTGGTAATCTGAAGGTTAGGGTTAGACAGTGTCTCAGCAGGTAGAGTCTGGTAATCTGAAGGTTAGAGTTAGACAGTGTCTCAGCAGGTAGAGTCTGGTAATCAGAAGGTTAGGGTTAGACAGTGTCTCAGGAGGTAGAGTCTGGTAATCAGAAGGTTAGGGTTAGACAGTGTCTCAGCAGGTAGAGCGGTCGTCTGGTAATCAGAAGGTTAGAGTTAGACAGTGTCTCAGGAGGTAGAGTCTGGTAATCTGAAGGTTAGGGTTAGACAGTGGCTCAGGAGGTAGAGTCTGGTAATCAGAAGGTTAGGGTTAGACAGTGTCTCAGGAGGTAGAGTCTGGTAATCAGAAGGTTAGGGTTAGACAGTGTCTCAGGAGGTAGAGTCTGGTAATCTGAAGGTTAGGGTTAGACAGTGGCTCAGGAGGTAGAGCGGTCGTCTGGTAATCAGAAGGTTAGGGTTAGACAGTGTCTCAGCAGGTAGAGTCTGGTAATCTGAAGGTTAGAGTTAGACAGTGTCTCAGGAGGTAGAGTCTGGTAATCAGAAGGTTAGGGTTAGACAGTGTCTCAGGAGGTAGAGTCTGGTAATCAGAAGGTTAGAGTTAGACAGTGTCTCAGGAGGTAGAGCGGTCGTCTGGTAATCAGAAGGTTAGGGTTAGACAGTGTCTCAGGAGGTAGAGTCTGGTAATCTGAAGGTTAGGGTTAGACAGTGTCTCAGCAGGTAGAGTCTGGTAATCTGAAGGTTAGGGTTAGACAGTGTCTCAGCAGGTAGAGTCTGGTAATCTGAAGGTTAGAGTTAGACAGTGTCTCAGCAGGTAGAGTCTGGTAATCTGAAGGTTAGGGTTAGACAGTGTCTCAGGAGGTAGAGTCTGGTAATCTAAAGGTTAGGGTTAGACAGTGTCTCAGCAGGTAGAGTCTGGTAATCTGAAGGTTAGAGTTAGACAGTGTCTCAGCAGGTAGAGTCTGGTAATCTGAAGGTTAGAGTTAGACAGTGTCTCAGGAGGTAGAGTCTGGTAATCTGAAGGTTAGGGTTAGACAGTGGCTCAGGAGGTAGTCTGGTAATCAGAAGGTTAGGGTTAGACAGTGTCTCAGGAGGTAGAGTCTGGTAATCAGAAGGTTAGGGTTAGACAGTGTCTCAGGAGGTAGAGTCTGGTAATCTGAAGGTTAGGGTTAGACAGTGGCTCAGGAGGTAGAGCGGTCGTCTGGTAATCAGAAGGTTAGGGTTAGACAGTGTCTCAGCAGGTAGAGTCTGGTAATCTGAAGGTTAGAGTTAGACAGTGTCTCAGGAGGTAGAGTCTGGTAATCAGAAGGTTAGAGTTAGACAGTGTCTCAGGAGGTAGAGCGGTCGTCTGGTAATCAGAAGGTTAGGGTTAGACAGTGTCTCAGGAGGTAGAGTCTGGTAATCTGAAGGTTAGGGTTAGACAGTGTCTCAGCAGGTAGAGTCTGGTAATCTGAAGGTTAGGGTTAGACAGTGTCTCAGCAGGTAGAGTCTGGTAATCTGAAGGTTAGAGTTAGACAGTGTCTCAGCAGGTAGAGTCTGGTAATCTGAAGGTTAGGGTTAGACAGTGTCTCAGGAGGTAGAGTCTGGTAATCTGAAGGTTAGAGTTAGACAGTGTCTCAGCAGGTAGAGTCTGGTAATCTGAAGGTTAGTGTTAGACAGTGTCTCAGGAGGTAGAGTCTGGTAATCAGAAGGTTAGAGTTAGACAGTGTCTCAGGAGGTAGAGTCTGGTAATCAGAAGGTTAGAGTTAGACAGTGTCTCAGGAGGTAGAGCAGGTCGTCTGGTAATCAGAAGGTTAGGGTTAGACAGTGTCTCAGGAGGTAGAGATGTCGTCTGGTAATCAGAAGGTTAGGGTTAGACAGTGTCTCAGGAGGTAGAGTCTGGTAATCTGAAGGTTAGGGTTAGACAGTGTCTCAGGAGGTAGAGTCTGGTAATCAGCAGGTTACGGTTAGACAGTGTCTCAGGAGGTAGAGCGGTCGTCTGGTAATCAGAAGGTTAGGGTTAGACAGTGTCTCAGGAGGTAGAGCAGGTTGTCTGATAATCAGAAGGTTAGGGTTAGACAGTGTCTCAGGAGGTAGAGCAGGTTGTCTGGTAATCAGAAGGTTAGGGTTAGACAGTGTCTCAGGAGGTAGAGTCTGGTAATCTGAAGGTTAGGGTTAGACAGTGTCTCAGGAGCAGTGATGCCGGTAACGCGTTACTAAGTAACGCGTTATTGTAATCTGATTACTTTTCCCCGAAAATAGTAATCTAACGCGTTAATCATTAAAAGCCAGTAATCTGATTGCAGTTACTTGTCCAAGTGGCTGTGCGTTACTATTTCGTTACTATCTCATCATAAATTCATAATGCAGGCGGAATGCAGTATTTTATTTCGTTTTCGACAGTCAAAAATACATTTTTGAGCTGTTTTTCTTATTTGGGAGTGACGTGGTGTGGCAGTGAAAGGGTTACACAAGAATGTGTCCCGCGGCGTGACTGGACTCTCTGTCTGTGAGTGACTCTGCTTTGGCCCAATCACATTCCCCATCCACAGTCTGCGAATCAGAGGCAGAGTAGGGCGGGTCTTCACAGCACGTCATGTGACATATGCGCCAATCGTGTGACAGCAGGGCTCCGTTGCATTCGTCAGAGAATTCCACCCCAAAACGCTTACAGGAAGAAAAAACGCGGCTTATTATTATTACCGAGGCGCGCGGCTTATTATATTATTAAAACAGCTACTTGTGGGCACTCATAAAAACACCGTGGTCTACAAGTTGTTTAGCGAGAGGATGGTGGTAATGTGCTTCAATAGAACAATGGATCAATGCCATGTCAAAACTCGGCTCCGCTGATCTGAAGGGCTCCGCAGTACACACACAGACACACACACACGCGCGCGCGCACACACGGGATCGCAGCAGCCACACACACATTTCCACTGTCCAATAGACAAGCGCCCTTTTCGACCGCGTGACATTGTTCAGAAGGTCTCGGTCCGCCTCTGTGTGAAAGCAGGCGAACCAAATGAAGAATGCAACAATGTTGCAACTTCACCCCCAGAACCGCACCGAGTCCACCAAAACTATATGTGAAAGCGACCTAAACGTAAATACTGTCTACCGCTAAAAACAGCACATCCAATTGCATTGAAAGCATCTGGAATCACAACACTACGACGCTTCGACTAGGTACAGGAGGACTCGGAGGCCAGCCAAACAGCAAAAGAGAGAGATTGTTTCTTTCCCTATTGATTAATGTATATTTGATGGTGGCAGAGCAAAAGCTCTTATTTGCCAGATTTACAGTTAATTTACATGTTAAAGAGAGACTGATTGTATGTTTATAGAGAGACATTTATAAAAACAATTTAATAGTTACAGTTGATATAATTGAATAGTTCAGCCTGCATTTGTTAGATGTGAATGGATACACTGGTTTTGTAAAACCACTGGCTGGCTGCTCTAATGCTGTGAGCATCATAGACTGTTGCTTTACCATACTTGATGGTACAGAAGCTGAAGCACTAGTTTAACAATTTACGTTATGTGCAGAGAAACAAGTTAAAAACAATTTATGCACTTTCAATAAAGCGTTTTAAAAAAACTGTTGGGGGAACGACGACGACTTCGTAACCTAGTTACTTTCAAAGTAACTAAGTTACTCTGATAATCAAGTAATCAGTAAAGTAACTTGGATTACTTTTTAAAGGAGTAATCAGTAATCAGTAATCGGATTACTTTTACAAGTAATCTGTGGCATCACTGCTCAGGAGGTAGAGTCTGGTAATCAGAAGGTTAGGGTTAGACAGTGTCTCAGGAGGTAGAGCGGTCGTCTGGTAATCAGAAGGTTAGGGTTAGACAGTGTCTCAGGAGGTAGAGTCTGGTAATCAGAAGGTTAGGGTTAGACAGTGGCTCAGGAGGTAGAGTCTGGTAATCAGAAGGTTAGGGTTAGACAGTGGCTCAGGAGGTAGAGTCTGGTAATCAGAAGGTTAGGGTTAGACAGTGGCTCAGGAGGTAGAGCAGGTCGTCTGGTAATCAGAAGGTTCCCGGTTCGATTTGATCCCAGCAGCACGTCAAATACACTTAACCCCTAACTGCTCCCGTCCCGGTGAGTAGGTTGGCACCTTGCATGGCTGCCTCAGCCGTCGGTGTGTGAACGAATGAATGGGTGAATGTTAGACATACGTTGTAAAGCGCTTTTGATGGAACTTTAGATCAAAGTACTGAAACATTCTAATAGTACAGCGGATAGCAAAACAATTGTGCACTTTTTCATAAAAGCATGAAACTTCTACCATAGTAAATTTATACTTTATTTATTTATTTTTTGCGTTTATCGCTTTTCCTGGTCAGACATGACCGACAGATGCAGTGAGGGTGAAACGGGAGAGAGAGCAGGGGAAGACATTCTGCAAATAGCGGCGGGTCCGGGAATCGAACTCGGGTCGGCCGATCCGCGACGCAGCGCGGTACATGGTGTGCTACTGGAGCGCCCTGTACTTTTTATTTTATACAATTTTTTATCTAGCACAATCTCTGGAGCAAAACAGAAAGAAGCATTTTATATAAAAGTATTCTGTATTTTTGTATGACAACTAACTCTTTCACTGCCACACGACAGAAGGTTAACCCTTTACTATCACACAACCGACGGCAATGCTCCATCATTAGCATCATTAGTCGGTTGTGTGATAGTAAAGGGCTAACCTTCTGTATTGTCACAGTGAAAGGGTTAACCGGCTGTCGTGTGGCAGTGAAAGGGCTAATAAAGAAACTTGAACTTGAAAACTACAGCTACTCTCGGTGGCGTTAGAATCTTCTCATTGCATGATTGCATCAGCTGAACACGCTTCCCCCAAGCGCTGCAACACCCACTGCAGAGATAATATCCTCCATCGCTGGTTTGTGGGCTGGCAGAACATTCATAAAAGTATCGCTCAACCATGACACATACAGACCAGCAACCTCATAATCTCCACTGTGATGTCCTTCTGTCTGTGCGTGTGTGTGTGTGTGCGTGTGTATGTGCGTGCATGTGTGTGTGTGCGTGTGTGTGTGCGTGTGTGTGCGTGTGTGTGCGTGTGTGTGTGTGTGTGTGTGTGTGTGTGTGTGTGTGTGTGTGTGTGTGTGTGTGTGTGTGTGTGAGAGTATTGTTTGTGTGTGTTTACCTGTCGTCGTCCCCGAGCAGGCCAAACATGGTATGGTCCAGACTGAAGGCTGACTGAGTCTGAATGGGAGTCAGGCTGGGCTGGAAGAAACCATCTGCACCACGGGGGCCACCACCCGGGGAGGTGGGCTGAGAGTAAGAGACCCTCAACATAGACTGGAGAGAGAGAGAGAGAGAGAGAGAGAGAGAGAGAGAGAGAGAGAGAGAGAGAGAGAGAGAGAGAGAGAGAGAGAGAGAGAGAGAGAGAGACATATTTATTTATTTAACCTTTTATTTAACCAGGAAAGTCCCATTGAGATACAAGATCTCTTTTGCAACAAGGGAGACCTGGCCAAGATGACAGCAATAACATTTGCAATATATCAGACAGCAATAAAATGTGCGGTACATCACACAAGAACATAATACAAGTGCTACATGTATACAATATACAATTCATCACATGTAAACACAAAACAGAATAGTCTACATAATAGTAGTGTATGAAATTTTGCAGTTTTGCAGTTGGGACCCGACTACAGAACGCAGCGACATTCTTCGTGTAGGAAGTTATGTAATACAGATTTAAATTCGCTGAGAGAAATGTCAAATGTTTTGCTAAATTAAATACGGGATGGGCTCAGAGCATGTGGCCAGGGACTAACTCTAACGCTGGTTATATGAAGCCTGTATTTCACCAGGATCTATAGAAACGCTGGTTATATAAAGCCTGTATTTCACCAGGATCTATAGAAACGCTGGTTATATGAAGCCTGTATTTCACTATAGAAACGCTGGTTATATAAAGCCTGTATTTCACCAGGATCTATAGAAACGCTGGTTATATGAAGCCTGTATTTCACTATAGAAACGCTGGTTATATAAAGCCTGTATTTCACCAGGATCTATAGAAACGCTGGTTATATGAAGCCTGTATTTCACCAGGATCTATAGAAACGCTGGTTATATGAAGCCTGTATTTCACTATAGAAACGCTGGTTATATAAAGCCTGTATTTCACAGGATCCTTTGCATGTTAGAAACTGACTTTGCACGGCAGCTGCTTCGGGAAATCAAGTCAAGTCAAGTCAAGTGTTCTTCTGGAAATTCAGGTGTCATGATAGCATGGGGGAGGGGGAGGGGGGTACAGGCAGAGGAGGTAATAATACAGGTGTCATGATAGCATGGGGGAGGGGGGTACAGGCAGAGGAGGTAATAATACAGGTGTCATGATAGCATGGGGGAGGGGGAGGGGGGTACAGGCAGAGGAGGTAATAATACAGGTGTCATGATAGCATGGGGGAGTGGGAGGGGGGTACAGGCAGAGGAGGTAATAATACAGGTGTCATGATAGCATGGGGGAGGGGGGTACAGGCAGAGGAGGTAATAATACAGGTGTCATGATAGCATGGGGGAGGGGGGTACAGGCAGAGGAGGTAATAATACAGGTGTCATGATAGCATGGGGGAGGGGGGTACAGGCAGAGGAGGTAATAATACAAATTGTAATAATAATAGAGTAGTAGAACCCAGTAATGATAGTGTAATGGCAGTATTCAATAATAATAACAATAGAAATAGTATACATGGTATATATGGTGGTAGCACACTACACCAGAGTCTGTGCAGTGTTTAGTATTAAGAGTCAGGCAGTCCTGACAGGTTCTCTAGCCGCTGGTTCTCCACACGTTGGCAGCAGTCCATGCCCCAGGGCCGTGGCGCCCGGCGGGCGGCTCACAAGAGTGAACTTTGGACGATGGAGGCTGAGTAACGTCAGTTTATGGTACAAACATTGTACTAAATAGGTAGATAATATCATAGCTTTTTAAACTGAAGGTTGGTCAAGGTACCAAAATGTGGCACAGATCGATGTGGCACACGTGAATCGGTACTCGGTAGTACCGACGTAATTGGGCTGGTACCCTCCCTTAAAGTATAGAGGTCAGTGCCCACTCCTGGTACCTGGGCTGGACGTTGTTCATGTGTTACTGATGAAGCCGACCTCGACATCTGTGTTCTGGCAGAATCGTGGCTCGCGGGAAAGGTTTCTAACTTGGATGTAGCCATGGATGGATGCAAGCTATTTCAATTGGATCTAACTGGTCGAGGGGTATTGGTTTATGAAAGAATATCTGTCTGTACGTTAGGGGTGTAACGGTACACCCCTACCAGGGTTCGAAATTAAGGGGGGCTTGGGGCAAAATGCCCTTGAAAATTTACCAAATGCCCTCGAAAATCAGTTAAGGGGGGCAAGAAAAGCCCCCGACAGTTGACTAATTATATATATATAATTATATATATGCTCTACAGTGCGAGCATTTCACTCGTATTTGCCCCTAATAATATGTGTGTGCGAACCGGAAAAATCATTTACTCGCAGTGTGCGAGTGAAGATTACAAACAGCTCCGCTGTTAATAGTTCAGAAACTACAAGTCCCACATTCCACAAGGCGCATAAACGTCCAATCACAGTAGAGTTTCCTGCGGTGACGCGGCTGGTTTCATGCGAGTGAAAGGAAATGAGAACACAGTACACGCTGGAAAAGAAAGTCACGGTACCATAGGCAAGTTATACATTCAGGATCAGACAACGCTAAAGATTCAGCCAGCCATGAAGCCCATTCATTTTTATTTTGAGCAAAAGAGAGACGAGGAGAAAGAGGAATCCGGCGAGGCAGCTAATGTTACTGAGTTAGCACACGCACACTGTGGGCCAGCCAGTGACTTTGGTGGTGTGTGCCATTGCACAGATGTGTGTCCCGTTTGCACACGCACATACACACACACGCACATAGTAAGCCATCACTGGGAACGCTCAGAGGAAAGGGGGGCTGAGAATATCTGTGTGTGTGTGTGTCTCGCTCTCTCTCCCTCTCTACATCTTTAAATCAACTTTCCAGCCCCCTGTCAACTGTCAAATGATGTCAACTGTCAACCTGAATTAACATTCAGTATTCAATATGGTCTGATGTTAACATTCAGTTTTCAATATGGTCTGGTGTTAACATTCAGTATTCAATATTGTCTGATTCAATATTAACATTCAGTATTCAAGTAGAACAGCTAGCTAGCCGTTGTGGACACTCCCACAAACCATAGGCAAGGCACCTTGGTTGAGAAATGCAGGTTTCAGTCTATGTGTTGTAGAATAGACAGTCTATCTATCCTGTCTCAAGATGCACAATGAGATCTTGAGAGAATTGTTAAATAAATACACAAATGTTCTAGAATGTTCTATTATGACGTCATACTGTGACATCCCAAATGTTCTAGAATGTTATTATACTGTGACATCACAACGGAACATGTTTGAGTTCCATTTGAATAATATAAATAATATGTTTGGTAAGGCTGTCCCCAAAGCCTGTTTTTGGGATTCAAACTTCGATAGGGTTCTTCGAAAGGACGTTCAAACCTTCGTTTTTAACACTTTGAATGCCGACGACGTGTATTGTCGTCTTATCATGCCCCCCGTTGAGTGGCGACGTGTATTGTCGTTAGATTTTTTTATTAGCGATCTGAATTCATATTTCATCAACCGAGTCTCCCGTTGGTACAGCTGACCCTGTAGGAGCTCAGATGGGAAAATACCGCCCCCTATCGTCTATCCCTGTGTAACTGCAGCCTATTCGATTATACTGGGAGATCCCTGTGGGGGGAGCCTACTGGCTCCATTATGCTGGCGATGGATCTGATGAACATGGAAGTGATTGCGAGTTGGAAAGCAGCGTGGAATATATATTTACAGCAGCCAATAATCAATCAATAAACACGATCGATATTTGGAATGGCGATCAGGAATTGGAATAATCTTTTTGGAGAACATCTGATCTAAGGTAAGGAGTCTATGTTACCAGTTTTAGGATAATCAGAGCTGTATTCACTGAGATATCAGCATGTGAGAGAATAGATTTTTCAGCCCGCTTCTATAGCGTGCATAAGTACACATATACTATCGATAATCTAGCGTTTATTTGAAAACGATTCATAAATAGGCCGACAAATGACAACGTGTCTAGTGTATTCGAGAATATTCCAATAAATGCCGTTTATGGGGGAATCTTAAAATTTTCCGGAAATTTTTGAGAAAAAGATAGCTTTTCGAAATGCTATAAAAAGGATATGAACCGATTAAAAAACAATCCGTTTCGACAATGTTGACTGCAAACAAGTCATTGATAAGCGACGGGCAGATTAGACACATAGCCATAATTTAAAACATAGATTATGCGTTTTTAACGCTAACATTGAAGTGGATGATGGCATTAACACTTTGAGCGCCACGCCGGGTTTTCCTTTTTACCGGCTGAATGCCACCATCGGCGCCAATGTTAACGTTAATATCGCCTAATCTATGTTTTAAATTATGGCTATGTGTCTAATCTGCCCATCGCATTATCAAAGACTATTTTCCAGTCAGTGCTGTAAGGCAGATTGTTTTTTTATCGCGGCATTTCCGTTTCAGAGCATTTAGAAAAGCACCCGTTTTCAGATAAAAAACAGCCCATTCTGGAGCATTCTATGAAAATCGCCTTTTACTGGAATATTCCACAATGTTGATATTCGTCGGCCTTTTTATGAATCGTTTTCAAATAAACGCTAGATGATCAATATTATACGTGCACGCAAGCACATTCGAGCCGCGCACGGATAATCGCCCCGTTGATTTCCTCATGGACTTTTACAGTGAAACCGAAAGAAGACATTTCACAAAACAGCTTATAACTTCATCAAACTTACTCTGATTATTCTAACACTGATAACATAGAGTCCTTACCTGACATCAGATGGTATCCAACTGGTATATTCCAATTCCTGATCACCATTTGAAAAAATCGATACATGTATGGATCCAACGCGATACAGTAGAACTCCATGATCAGCGGGGATCTGAGGTTCCAGAATGAACTGTGGTAACCCCGGCTGGATCAGTGGACTGGAAAATGTGGAGTACCGGATTTTTTCCCCCATTCATTTTCATTGAGTCCATTCCAAAATCACTTATGTCATCTGGGAGACGACAGGGGGCGCTTTTTTCCACAATGATCGCCGGCGCCGCTCGGCTATACTCGGGTAGGCTCGGGTGATGCAATATGATTTCAGATCGCTAAAAAAAAAAAAAAAAAACAGAGAAATCTCGTGAGTGGCTTTCAACCACCTATAAAAATACACGAGAAATCTCGTGAGTGGCATGGAAAGAGTTAAAGGGGGTAAAAAGGAAAACAAGGCACTGATAGTGTTAATAAAAAAAATTATATATATATATATTTTTTTTTTATTATATATCCTCAAACTAAATCCTCAATTTGAATAAAGTGATTCAAACTTCGTCAGGGTTTTTCGAACGGATGTTCGAACCTTCGTTTTTAATTAAACAAATTAAAATAATTTTTTTTAATGTTTTCGACGTCGGCTGGCCCTAAGGCCCCACTCACTACCTGACACCAATGTGGACAGAAAAGCAGTCAACTGAGCAATGACACTTGTTGTGAAGGGCCAGATTAAACCGAATATATATATTTATTATATATATATATTTAATTGTATTTGTATATTCTCTAATATTCCTTGATATCCCTTGTATATTCCTTGTACAATATGCATTGAATATCCATTCTAGCCTACTGAACATCCCATAATAGTCTCCATTCTACTATTGGTCGAGACCTTGGTGCCAGGCTGCCATACCCCCCAGACCCAGTTCAAACGTACCGCTCAACATGTACGAACAAGTCCTAGTTCCGCGTAGGAATCTGGCTACCGCACCACTAATGGGACTATTTGTTCATAGTGCGTATATATACTGCGCTACTAAAGTAGGACTTCCTTTTTCAGTCCAGTTTCTTACCCTCCAATAGAGTCACAGACGTAAAGCCTCCCCGCGACGCCACGTGTGGGAGTAAGGCCAAGTTCGCCTACCATCGGTATTGAGACATCGTGTATATTAATATTTGAATAGTCATATTTGGCACTATATCGTCGAGTTGGACGTAGTCTATTAAGCTAATAATAGTCTGTTAATATATAGCGCTTCGTGCGGTGAGAATACTACCGTAGTCAGTACCCCATCGTTTCGGGCAGAGAACTGGCTGCTTATCCAGGGTGGTTGACCCCACGTGAAGCTGCACCCGAGGAGCCCCAGAGCCGACGAGCGAGTGGACCTGTATACCGGATTATTCTACCGACGACAGCCCGCCTTCCCAGGCACGGATTATGCTTTGTATACGTTGATTATTCCATGGATAAAGACCCCCGACACTGCCGTGTGTTGGAACCCCCCCCCCTGGAGAGGACACAAGGTGAGGAGACGCTCTGCAAGACGAGGTCGCTTCACGTCTCTCCTCCGTGGACCGGAGGACGCCGGCCCACAAAGAGTCCACCTGCTTTCATCTGTGGTCCAAGGATCGCCGGCGCATTGAACGGCACTACAGTGGGTTCACCTGGGATACCCTTGGCCGGATGAGGCAGCCGGATTCTACCCCCCCCCCCCCCTTCCTACTCCTGTCGGCTTACAAGCGACCGGATTAACCCCCCCTAGTGTATCCAGTATATAATCATTAAAGTATCATTGCTGTTATTCCTTAAACTATTCCAGGTCGTATATGTACCACCTGCGCCTTCAGAGATTGGACATTCTCTATTGATATACCGACGAATACTCTTGCCATAAAAGTGCATACTAATTCCCATTCATAAATGTGATTGATTTGATTAAGTGCTTGCTCTACACACCATCGCTGTGTAGAAATAAAGACCTATTTCTAATTCGTACATTTGTGTTGGATCCGTTTCATCTACGTGACAGTGTTCATCATAATATATTTATGCCGAGTACTGGGTGGCCGAATATTAAGTACAAAGGTAGTGGTAGTAAGTATCATATCTAGTAATACAGTCAGGGAATTGTACCCCTCAGTTACAATTGGTCCTTCGAGCCGGAGGGTAATTAGTGTAATATTAATATAGTGTTATTAATATTGAAATGGCCTATGATGAACACTCCACGAAACGATCCTCCTAACCAACGCCCGCAGCGCAAACGACGGCTCCCTCAGTACTTAGAGGCTTACGCTGTCAGTCAACAACCTAGTCTTCTACTAACAGTAAACGCGGTAAAACTAGAAAGTAAAAGTATGTCTAACCCCAACGCCCAGACTACCCCGACCATAGAGGCCCCTACGGGTTCTAATGTAACTGACCAAGTTCACGGTGGGGACCAGTGGGAACCAGACATGACTTCACACCCCGCCAGTACTGAAGAAGTAGTCCCCGATGAGTCCCGGGAGGAATACAACGCTACCGAGAGAGAACTCGGCACGGAAGAAGACGGGGAGAGCACCGTGGAGATAGAGCTCCAAGGCTCCGCAAGGAGTACCCCGAGGGAAGGCTCCCCTATACAACCGCCTTCTCCCAGCGAGGCAGAGAGGACCCTACAGCAGGCCTTCCTCATCAGCCTGAACGCCGCTGCTGAACGCGACCGACTGCAGATCCAGCAGCGGAGCGAAGAAGAGCATATACGTCTAGAAATAAGACGCATTCAGAGAGAAGAGAATGTGGCCCGAGACCGAGCAGACAGCCAGCGAGCAGCTGCTGGTGCTCTACGGGACGCAGAGCGCGACAGACAGCAAGCGCAACTAATAGAACAGCTGATCAGACGGACAACACCCTCTCCCTCCGCCAGAGGCTCCAGGAACTCGTCTAGACACACCTCCAGGGCGGCATCCCCTAGCCGAGTAAACAACCCTGAACTTGACCAACAGACGAGGTCTATACCCCCCACAGACCACCTCCCCCCACCGGTCCAAGCGAGACCTAGCAACCGGGAAGGAGCAGCATATCCTGTGGAGAGGCTAAACCAGAGACTACAAGCACTGGATGACCTAACTGAAGACGAAGAGGAAGAGGAGGAGAACCACGCCCGACGACAGCACAGTACTCTACCGGACCAGGAGGTCCGGTACAGCCCAGGCTATACTCCCGCGGAGCTGCGCTACAGACCCCCGACTCTATACACGGGTGAGCACGACGCACGACCCGCACCGAGGAACAGCACCTGGACAAGCGGGCCATGGTACACTGCCGGTACCAGCCCATACCAAGGAGCGGGAGGAGACTCGCCTAGGAGGCCTCTCCCCCAACGCTCGCCGATGTATCCACAGTCAGCGTCATACATTGGCACGCCTATGGTACCCGACTTCACCCAAGAGAACCGGGCCCAGTATACAGAACTCCGCATGTGTCTGGAGACCATGTTGGTGGATGTATTGGATGAACGCCACAAATACGCCATCCTACTGAAGCACTTAAAGGTACCCCGCGCACATAATATAGCGCTCGCCTACGCGACTTCCACCACCCCATACACAGCAGCGCTGGTAGCATTGGACCAGAGGTATGGGCGCATATGGGATTACGTGATCCAGGAGATCCGACACATCGACCGCTTACCCCCAGCAATAGACAATCGAGCACTGGACGACCTGTCCATCAGAGTGCAGTCCCTGGTAGGGATGTTGGGAGCGCAGAGAGAGAAGGGGAGGCATGAACTTTACGCCAACTCAAATGTGGAAAGGATCTTGGAGAAGCTGCCGCCCGCTCGACAGGAGCGTTTTAGGCGGCAGAGAGACCACCGAGACCCGAATGGCCCCGAACCGAACCTCCTCGATCTAGCAGACTTCCTGGCGAGAGAAGTCAGCAGCCTACGGCTAGATACATTCGGACGGAGCACCCCTGGCTCCAGAGAAGGAACCAGACGACTAAATGATGGAAGAAGATCGGTGACTGTGATGCACCAATCGGAGTCAGTACCGAGCAGCAGGAGCCACAGTACCCCCTCCAGAACGGAGAAGTGGAAGATAGTGTGCCCCTACTGTGAGAAAGAACACTGGCTAGCGCAATGTGACTCCTTCCCCAAGCTGAACGCGGAGGAAGCAAGTCAATGGATAAAGTCCAACAAGCGCTGTTTTCGCTGTGCGCGCTCACACATGGCAGCCGAATGCCGCTTAAAGAAAAGGTGCACCAAGTGCGATGGAGCCCATCTGGACATACTTCACGACAGTAACAGACGGCGCCCTTCACCCGCACCATCCAGCAGCAAAGCGAGCGTCATGTACATCGATCCCGCCAGCAGCAGTGGAGCCCGAGTACTCCTAAAAGTAGTGCGTGTGACACTAAGCTACCAGAATAAAGTCCTGGACACTTACGCCGTCCTCGATGACGGGTCAGAGAAGACCCTTCTGCTCGCCTCCGCTGCGGCCCAGCTAGGGCTGCGGGGAAGCGAAACCCAAATGACAATTCGGACAATAAGACGAGATTTGAAGACGATAAAGGGCGAGAATGTCTCATTCTCTATCGCAGCAAGCGGCCAGCCTGAGCGACGGTACCAGATTACAGACGCTTTCACCAGCCAAGAAATAGGACTGTCGCGGTACACATACCCCGTCGCCAAGCTGATGGAGAAATATGTACATCTGCGCAAGTTACCGATCCCGCTCATAGACAATGCTATGCCGACCCTGTTGATAGGCTCCGACCATGCAGACCTCATTGTCCCGATAGACCGGGTTCATACCGGACCCCGAGGCTGTCCTGCAGCAGTCGAGACCCGTTTGGGATGGACTCTCCAAGGCCCGCTCGCCAAATCTCTCAACCAAAGTACAGCCACTAGATGTCTCCACTCCCGAGTCACAGAGGGAGAAACCGCACTCCTGCAACACGTAGAGCGGCTATGGACCTTGGAACAAATGCCCTTTAAGAACGGAAAGAAAGACATTCGCTCTAAAGATGACATTTACGCCATTCACCTCCTCGAGACAGGGACCAAGAGAGTCCCGGTCAACGGCGTGTTGAGATACGCCACGCCACTCCTGCGGCGAGAAGGAATGCCTACTTTCCACGCCAAGACAGACGCCACAGAACGGTACCTGCTGAACACGGAGCGGCGCTTAGCCAAGAACCCCGCCCAAGAGAGTGTATACCGCGCTGAGATTGAGAAGCTCATCACAGCGGGACACGTCACAAAGATGGACATTAAAGAGGCTGACCAGACCACTGAATCGTGGTACGTGCCTCACCACAAGGTCCATCACAACGGTAAAGACCGCATAGTATTTAACTGCAGCTACCAGATCGGATCCCAAAATCTGAATAAAGAGTTACTGCCCGGTCCCACACTCGGCCCCTCCCTACTCGGCGTTCTACTCCGCTTCCGCCAGGAAGGGGTGGCCATCAGCGGGGACATTAAAGGAATGTTCCTGCAGGTGAGATTAGTAGAGGAGGACAAGCCCCTGTTACGGTTCCTATGGAGAGAGAAGCCAGGAGATGAGCACCCAGCCATCTACCAATGGGAAGTCCTCCCCTTCGGAACGACGTGCAGCCCCTGCTGTGCTACATTTGCACTACAGAAACATGTAGCAGAGGACCCAGCAGCGGACGAAGAGGTCCGACACAGCGTAAAGAACAGCTTCTACGTAGACAACTGTCTACAAAGCCTTTCAACCCAGGAAGAAGCCGAGGCTCTCCTGATTAAACTCCGCGCCTCATTGATCAAAGGCGGCTTTGATCTCAGGCAGTGGGCCAGCAGCGATCCGCAAGTACTGCGCAGCCTCTCCTCCGAGGACAAGGCAGCCAGCAGCGAGACCTGGATGGCTACAATCCCGGGAGAAGCCCAGGAGATGACCCTGGGATTGGTGTGGCGATTCAAAACAGATTCGCTTCACTACAGACACAAGCCCCTGACTACGGAGCAGGGAAGGCCGGCGGCGGCGCCGACCACCAGACGGAGTGTGTACACAACACTCGCCCGACAATATGACCCGCTAGGATGTATTCTACCGTACACCACCAGGGCAAAAATGATTGTACGAGCATTGTGGGACAAGGACCAGGGCTGGGACGACCCCATTCCCGCACACCTTGCATCCACCTGGAGAGAGTGGGAGATGGAGCTCCACTCACTCCCAGGCGTTAATATGCGCCGAAGCTACTTCCCACCCACGGTGAGGCCAGAGACATGTAAAATGGACTTACACGTCTTCAGTGACGCCTCGGAGGTCGCATACGGATCAGTAGCCTACTTGCGGGCCCAAGAAAAGGGGGGAGAGATCTACACAGCATTTGTCCTCGCCCTCTCGAGAATAGCCCCACGCAAGCAACAATCTATCCCACGTCTAGAGCTCTGCGCAGCCCTAGCCGGAGCGCACCTAGCCACGCTCATCCAACGTGAGCTCACCATACCGGTGTCTAGAACAATCCTGTGGTCAGATTCCACGACAGTACTCGCCTGGATCAAATCGGACTCATGCAAGTACAAAGTCTTCGTGGGAGTCAGAGTCACCGAGATTCAAGACTTAACCGAAGAGTTAACCGGAGAAACAGAGTGGCGCTACGTTGATACAAAACAGAACCCAGCTGACGTCATCACCCGGGGAATCCCCCTGGATGACCTCACCCGTCACAATGCTTACAGTGACGGCCCCGCATTCCTAAGACTCCCGGAAGGACAGTGGCCCATGCCTATCCCGAGGGAAGCCAGTCAGGAGGAGGCTGAGAATAAGAAGCCTGTGTTCTGTGGATTGAGCACTGTTATCTCCGCAGACCCCAACACACTCCTGATGGGGCGGCTAGATCCCGCGTTACCCCAGACAATGTACCGGCCTGAAGAAGCGAACGGCCGACGAATGTGGAGGTACAGCCAAGTATTAGCCGACAAGTTTTGGAGCAGTTTCCTACTGCACTACCTACCGTCTCTACAGACCCGCCAGAAGTGGGTAAAGGAGAGAGACAATTTGACAGAAGGAACAGTCGTCATGATTATTGATCAATCACTGCCCAGAGCTATGTGGCCGGCCGGCCGCGTAAGCAAAGTGATCACCGGTGCCGACGGCAAGGTCCGAGCAGCTGAAGTGCTTGTCCAGGGTCGCACTTACACCCGTCCCGTGGCGAGGCTCATAGAACTGCCCCGACTCCCAGACACAATCGATGATGACCATGACCCCATAACCCTATGACTTTGTGAAGTTGACTGACCCCTACAGCAAACCCTTATGTGTAAATAGACAACGCGATTAATCTGTCTCTGTTTAACTGATTAGGTCTGGGACCAATCAGGGGGTGGCTGTTGTGAAGGGCCAGATTAAACCGAATATATATATTTATTATATATATATATTTAATTGTATTTGTATATTCTCTAATATTCCTTGATATCCCTTGTATATTCCTTGTACAATATGCATTGAATATCCATTCTAGCCTACTGAACATCCCATAATAGTCTCCATTCTACTATTGGTCGAGACCTTGGTGCCAGGCTGCCATACCCCCCAGACCCAGTTCAAACGTACCGCTCAACATGTACGAACAAGTCCTAGTTCCGCGTAGGAATCTGGCTACCGCACCACTAATGGGACTATTTGTTCATAGTGCGTATATATACTGCGCTACTAAAGTAGGACTTCCTTTTTCAGTCCAGTTTCTTACCCTCCAATAGAGTCACAGACGTAAAGCCTCCCCGCGACGCCACGTGTGGGAGTAAGGCCAAGTTCGCCTACCATCGGTATTGAGACATCGTGTATATTAATATTTGAATAGTCATATTTGGCACTATATCGTCGAGTTGGACGTAGTCTATTAAGCTAATAATAGTCTGTTAATATATAGCGCTTCGTGCGGTGAGAATACTACCGTAGTCAGTACCCCATCGTTTCGGGCAGAGAACTGGCTGCTTATCCAGGGTGGTTGACCCCACGTGAAGCTGCACCCGAGGAGCCCCAGAGCCGACGAGCGAGTGGACCTGTATACCGGATTATTCTACCGACGACAGCCCGCCTTCCCAGGCACGGATTATGCTTTGTATACGTTGATTATTCCATGGATAAAGACCCCCGACACTGCCGTGTGTTGGAACCCCCCCCCCTGGAGAGGACGCAAGGTGAGGAGACGCTCTGCAAGACGAGGTCGCTTCACGTCTCTCCTCCGTGGACCGGAGGACGCCGGCCCACAAAGAGTCCACCTGCTTTCATCTGTGGTCCAAGGATCGCCGGCGCATTGAACGGCACTACAGTGGGTTCACCTGGGATACCCTTGGCCGGATGAGGCAGCCGGATTCTACCCCCCCCCCCTTCCTACTCCTGTCGGCTTACAAGCGACCGGATTAACCCCCCCTAGTGTATCCAGTATATAATCATTAAAGTATCATTGCTGTTATTCCTTAAACTATTCCAGGTCGTATATGTACCACCTGCGCCTTCAGAGATTGGACATTCTCTATTGATATACCGACGAATACTCTTGCCATAAAAGTGCATACTAATTCCCATTCATAAATGTGATTGATTTGATTAAGTGCTTGCTCTACACACCATCGCTGTGTAGAAATAAAGACCTATTTCTAATTCGTACATTTGTGTTGGATCCGTTTCATCTACGTGACAGTGTTCATCATAATATATTTATGCCGAGTACTGGGTGGCCGAATATTAAGTACAAAGGTAGTGGTAGTAAGTATCATATCTAGTAATACAGTCAGGGAATTGTACCCCTCAGTTACAACACTGGTCGCCGCTAAATTCCGTCCTGCGGCAGTATAAACTTCATCAGCCCATACAGCCACCTGCCGGGCCGACTCGCCCTCTGGCGTCGGCTTCCGGGTGGGACACCGTTCAACCATGCCAGGGCAAAGGACCGATGCTAACTGGCCCTCAAGCCACGGCACACCTGCCTTGCGCCCTGTCGTCAGCCCATCCACCCGTAAAAGGGGTAAATAAGCCTCAGCAAAACCCCCCACATTAGACACCGATTGACCTTCAGCAATGAACCGGTTAAGAGCAGGGAAGAGTGGCGACAGCCCACGGCGGCGAACAAAGGAACAGTGACCCAGCATTAGCATTAGCTGCGCGCTCCAGGATAGCTGGGAAAACATCCAATTCAGAGTCATGACGACCATGTTTACCCAAATATCCTGCCCCTCCCGTCAATACATAACTCGGCTGTCTCACGGGACAACAAGCAGTATCACTCATGCTAGTATCAATGCCTGTTAGCGCAGGCCCTACCTGTGCGCGACGTAGCTCGACTGCTAACCGTCGCGCGATGTCCCTCGATCCGCTGTCACGAGATGAGGAACCCAGGACAGGCCCGATGTTAGGATGTGCCAAGAAGATTCCAGGGGCTGGTGAACCTCCAGCGAAAACCCAACATTGTGTAATTTCTACCTGCGTTTCATAACAACTAGTTCACGGAGTGCACTGCAACGTCCGTGTTGGAAACAAAAAAGAGGAAGGTACCCATGTCCGAGGAAGGTACCCACGGTGACCATGTCCGGCATCATATAGTAGGATGCAGGGGCGTGGCCTGGTCACGTGCATGTGAGTGCAATTGTTTGTTCGTGAGCACAGTAGGTGCTAGGAGATAAGAGATATCTCATAATGGCGAAGAGCGAGACGCGATGGCCAGTATGATAATATAACTATTATTTGGGAAACAGAAAATACTCTGTTACACTATAACCACTTGTAGGGCTGGGCGATATGGCCAAAAATTATATCGCGATAACGATATCGATAACAATATCATATCACGCAATATCCATAATTATCGATAGTTATAAGTATTACAGATGTATGTTTATTTTGCAGCAATTCTTTGTCGTTGCCGCCATCTTTAGTGTTACATCCCCTCACACTCCAGTTCTCAGGCTGCAGCTGGTTTGAAAGCGAAAGTAAACCGGCTTCTCTGCTGGCTGTGGCTCCAGGGGAGTTGAACAGTTCTGGCTCTGCTAGTTTCATTTCTATCTTTTGGCGCTTTTTTGGTGGACAAACCACCGCACAAGTGCACCGAGACTCGTAACTGGAGACTAGCTCTGCTAGCACACATAGCCTACTGTGTACAGACGGTTTCAAACTGTATTTTACATTAGAAAGCAAACAAAATAAATGGACAAGAGAAAAATAAATCTCAATTTGGTCAGTATTGTCATTTGGACAAGCAAAGCCATTACTTTAAGTTGCAGGCAAGAAAGACAAGTCTGTCCACTGTCTCTGGGTTTAACAAAAATAAATAAAAAAATCGTTTCCCCCCCCCCCCCGATATCGATTATTAAAATATATTGCGATGATTATCGTTATATCGCCCCCAGCCCTAACCACTTGAATGTGTAAACACCATGTCTTATGCCTCACCATAGTGTGAACAATATGTGTATATAATATATATCATCTTATATATCTTTTTTCTTTTTGGTCTCATGAGTGTTTTACAAAGGTGTGAGAGAGAGAGAGAGAGAGAGAGAGAGAGAGAGAGAGAGAGAGAGAGAGAGAGAGAGAGAGAGAGAGAAAGAGAGAGAGACAAACAGACACGATATAGACAAATGATCAACCATATATCCTTTGCTATTTTAAGCTTGTTCTGGAAGAAATGACTGTGAGTGTCAACCTTTAGTAAAGTCCTGTCTTTAGTTATCCTAAATAAATCTTATACAATTGATATCTTAATTATAACTTATTAACCTTAGTTGTATAGTGCATAATGAAACATTTGTCAATCTGTATTGTTCTAGAGAAAGAATGGCATTCATTCAAGTCAATTTATCATGGATGATTCCATCATTCCAAGCTGAGAGAGAGAGAGAGAGAGAGAGAGACACACACACACACACAGAGAGAGAGAGAGAGAGACACACAGACAGAGAGAGAGAGAGACCTGGAAAGTGAACAGGCTCTTGGAATGGGTGTCTGGGAGGAAGTGGGGGGTCTTTCGATGTTGATTAAACGGCAAGCAACTAATGTCATGAGTGCAAAATTAAAGGACAATAAATCTAATCTAACTGAAATTGTGTAGCACAGACCTTTCTATGGATCAAAACCTCAATATTATTATGGTGTAGTTAATACTTCATGTATCCTTAATCCCTAGGCTAATGAGGCACTAAGATGTTCGTAAAAAAAAAGAATGTATGCCAATGACAGGAAGTAACGGTATATATGTGTATGGTATGGTTTATTTCTTAATCCCAGAGGGAAAACATAGTTTGCCACCAGAGCAACAATTTTCACTGTGCTCCTAAATTTCTTTGTGTGCTCCTAAATTTTGTTGGATTTTATTTATTTAAATTTTATTTAGGGGCACATGTGCTCCTTGGGGAAAAGGTTAGCGTAGAGCCCTATATATGGAGACATTAACATTACGTTATCAAACATAGGGACGAAGACTGTAAAAAAAGTGTCGACAATGTTTTATAATCTTTGTTAATTTTCATCAAAAGAATTTGGTGCCCCCGAAATAAAAAAAAATACCCCGAAAATCAATTAAGGGGGGCAAAAAAAGCCCTGGATTTTTTTTTCTAACCCTGACCCCTACTGTACGTGAACTTGCTGCTCCTAAGAAATGTAAATATATAGTGTTGGACATCTGTCTTGGGGGTGATGTTCATTCTACTGGTATTGGTATATATCTCCGTCTGTAACAGATGTGGCCTTAGAGGAATTGTCATTTTATACCTCTTCTGAGTTAACCCTTTCACTACCATACTACCAAAGGGGTAACAACCCATCATATTCTACACTCACTGCACACACAACCACATGTACAAACACTCACCTTACCACTCACTTTAGACACTTTAACACACTTTATATTGATCTATTATTAAAGAGATTTGCACCACATTCATACCTTATTTGCACCCTACCCCAAGTTTTGTACCTCTGCATTCTACCTCACTGTCATTTTACTCTGTAATTATGTATATTGACTTTACCTCCTTTTTTTTTTTTTTTTTTACTTATTTTCTCAGGGGCTCATAAGAAATAAGCATTTCATTATAAAGTATTCTGTATTTTGTTCTGACAAATACAAACAAACTTGAACCCTTTCACTGCAACAATACAGAAGGTTCTGTTTCATTAGGGGCTCTGCTTGGCATCACTACTGCACTCGCTCGCGTATGTGCACGCGCACTGAATAAATTCCACAAATGTACCTTTAATACCAGTATTAGTCTGACCACACCCCTCATCAGCTTACCTTCATAAGCAGGTGTGTGGTCACCTGCTCTCCTCCTTCTCGCTTTCACCACAAGAAAGTGCCTCGGTAGTACCCCACTTGACGTGTTGTTAGGGGAAATTTTTTTTTTGTTTACAAGGAAGGAGATACGTTGACATCATATCTTTATTTTCTCTCTCACTATTTTCGAGAAAATACGGCGATATTGTCTTCGTACTGGAGTGTCTAGAAGATGATGATCATTCTAAAAACCCTCCACCGGTTTTTCGTATTGGGAGCACGCCGCTGCATGCTTCTCAACTGCAGTTCCTTGCTGTGTTTGTTGGGGTGAAACCTGTCAGGCCACAGCTGAACTGTCGGACATGCCGCTGTTGTGAGAAGCGGTGCGTTCCAGGTTGGGTGAGTAGTGTTTGCTGGCAGGCTCCACTTGTCTGTTAGTGCTATGGGGGCTACTTGACAATGTTTATGGAAACCGGCCCCAGGCTAGGGTCCTTTGTTCAGCCACCTAGGCGACAGAAGACCTTGGTCTGAAGACCATTATAGTTTTAACTAGTGGGCCGCGACCATTAACACTGGTGATCCCTGTGTGTTTTGGACGAGTGGATTCTCTCTGTCACCGTGTTAAGGCCCCATCTTTCATATCCAAATGAGAGTATTCCTTCACGAGGGGATATGTGCATGAATGTGCGATAGCGGCAGATTCATGTTCAAAGTCAGCTACACAGGCCAGTTGGTATTGTGCTGATTCCGTCGGGTGTTGGTAATATCACCGTTGTGAAGCGGTGTTGACATCTTGTTTTCTCTTTTCTCTTAAAAAGTGAGGAGAGGTTCAGAACGGCGGCCTGTCTGGGTGAGTGTTATGTCATTGTTTACAGGTTCAATTGATAGCTGCTTAGCTTACGGTTAGCCAGTCAGCTGTTAACTGCTGCGTTAGCCTGCTGGGATCGCTACATGGCCTGCTCAGGTGGGCCTACTGTTAGCCAGTCAGCTGTTAGCTGCGGTGCTAACATGTCGTGATCGCTAGGTAACGTTAGCTTGCTGCTATAGGCCATGGCCTGGCGCGGGGTAGCTTAGCTTCTCGCGCACCGCCGTGAGCTCGCTTCTGATCGCGTGCGTCGTTAGCTCGGCGTCTCGCGAGCAGAAGCAGTAGCACCCGAACGGTTGGAGCGGCCGTTAGCTTGATGCTATTCTGTTGAACGTGCTTTGATTTTAACATGTTTTACACTCTTGACTACGACGTCATCCTTGACAGGGGATGTTTCGTCGACCCTGCCCTGAGCCAGGACGGCGAGGTTGCATCAACAGAGGACTGTAGTGCGGGTTGGAGCGGTGACGCTGCCCAGTTCGAACAAACACAGGAGCGGCTGTGTTCCTACGGTGTCTGTGACTGCACTTCGCTGATCTGCGTTCCGGGTAGGAACGGGTTTGACCAGACCTAATAACACGTCTTCTGGTTTTACTTTTCTAGATGTATTGTGAATAACGATGTTTTTCCCAAAGCGTGTGTTGCTGCAATGCATTTAGGATACGTTGCGGGTTATGTGTGAGCTGTTTTTGTCACTGGCAGTTAGCTTCTCCGTGCAAATCGGGATGTAATGATCTGGTTGTTGTGTGAGAAACATCATGGTGTTTATATGTACCGTGTACTCACAACTAAGGTAACTAACCTATGAAGCTATGCTTGGTGACAAGTGAGTAAAAGAATGTTCTTTTCTCAGACTGTGATGACAATGTACAGTGTGTTCACATATTAACAGGTTTTCCTGTTTTAACTGGCCGTATTGAGGGTAAAATAAGAGGATTGTGTTTCCCCCCGGTTCCCTGGGGACTTTTTCATCCTCCTATCAGACATGTTTGTGCACTAATTGTGTCTTTGTGTGGTAGGGATGCGATGTAACTCTTAGCTTGATTGCTGAGGTTGTGCTAAATCTGCTGGAGAAACTTTATTTTCCTAAAAGAAAAAATGGTTTGGTCGCTGTCATGTGTGCTTAGCAAGGCCTGTGGCCGATACTAATCGAGAATGATGTATTCTCTCATTGTGAAAAACGGCGTTCCTCTGTTGAGTGTTTTTTGCCATTTTTTGTAGGTGATGATGGGTTGTGTGTGTCATGTGACCTACAACTGGGTTGGACTGGCCACAGAAGCACATGTGTATGTTGGACCGGGGCTCTTAGAGAGCCCTCTCTATTCTGTGTTTTTCCTTAGTAAAAATCAGATAGCAGGTTAGCTCATGCGCTGTGTGGAGCTGTCAAACGCTTCATAGAGCTGACTATGACTGTGTCATATTCTCTTTTTGTCATTACATCGTATCATGGGTGTGGGGTCGTAAAGGGGTGAACTGGTAACCTTTCCTCTCCCCCTTGTTTCTGTCGGTCAGGGGTACACCCCCTGTCCTTCAAGGTTCCCGTCACGTGGCGGTTCGGCACGTTACGGGGGGGGGGGGGGGGGGAGTTTCCTGGTCCCACGGCCTGGTATATTGGGCGTGTGCACCGCAGGAATTCCCCCGCCATAGAGTACGTCACCGTGCGCGTCTCTGTTGGTAGGACTTCCGTGTGCTGTTCAGGTCCATGTGATGGATCTGTTTCGGGGGGGTGGTCAGGGCTCCTCCTCACCAAGCGCCTATTCGGGCCTTCTGTGAGTTCGGACTCCTTCTTCCATGTGAGGGAGCCTCCATCAGAGTACAGAGCCTTCCTCCTCAGATTGTCAAAGTGAGTGGACCCTCTAGAAGGGTCCTATTCTATTGTATATGTATTCGATTCAATTCGATTATTGAGTGTGTATGGGTTCAGTGCCTCTTCCCCGGAGAGCCCTAAAACCAATTTTTTACATGGCTCAAGGTGCAATATATTCTTTTCAATCTGTACAGCTCGCGTGGGAAGTCTCTCTGGGGATCCCCGTCTCCTTCCTATGGGAGGGTGGTGGGATGTAAAAATGTGAAACATTTTTACCCCGGCTGTGTAGACTGGGATACATACTGTTGATGCTTCCTTCTTTTCTATTCCAGAAGTGTTGGAGTTAGGGAGTGTCACACCCCTCTTGTCGTTCCCCTGGGCGCCTTGGGGATTCAATGACAGGTCTAAATAGCCTGTTCATTGATGGGGGTGTGTCCCGACGCACGTATAGTGCTAGCTCGCTGTAAACAGGCGATTGACTGGCACACCTTGGTTGCTTGTGGTTGAAACAGCGTTTTTATAAAGCAACTGAGATGGGGGTTTTTCCTCTTCCGACGACCAAATCCCATGACCTGGGTTGGTTTTTCGACGGATTCTCGTTCATGTCTGGGGGATGATGACGGAATGGATCTGAACATATGTAGAGAGTCTCACGCCCTTGGGGTGGGCCACCAGGCGCGGTTCGCCCGAACGTCTGGGTGGCGCCTTCTTTTCATGTTAAGATCAACACGCATATCTGCCCTTCTCCTGGAGTAGGCATGTCGGCGTGGTTAGGGCACAGGACTGGTTCTGGTCACGCTGGTCCAGATCAGTTGAACCCGTTGTCCGCCGGGGATGCAGATCTGCTGTTCTGGTACCCTGAGGGACTTGGGCTTTTTTCAGGGGGAAAAATGCCAGGTCGGTCTGGGTGTCACAGGGTTAAGCGCTATGGAGACCCTGGTTGGGTGCGTTTTTACTCAGCACTGTCGTAATGGCTTACAGCCATGCCATTCTGTACACGTTCGATCTCGTCGGATCTCGGCTGCTACACAGGTTGGTCCTGGTTAGTACTTGGTTGGGAGACCGCCTGGGAATACCAAGTACGGTGTGCTTAGGGGCTGGTTCTCCATTCTTTTTCGCTCCTCTCTCACGCATGGCGATGAGGGGCCTGTGGGGGTGGTTTTTTGACCTCCTCTGGTGACCCTGTGCTTCCCGTACCGCCAGGCCCGGTCCGAAGTAATGTTTCGTCGACCCGTAGGCCTGGGTTAACCTTTTTTGAAAACTGAAACACTTGTACTGCGGTATAGCCGGTGTATACCCGCAGGTGTGTTTTGGGGTTTTTTCTTGAGGGGTTATAGGAACAACCACCGCATTGGGTAACACCGAGGTGGTTGATTCCCTGGTGTGTTGGAGCAGTGTCAACTCCCGGGTTCACCGGTTGAGGGTGCCCCTGCACGTTCATGACGTCTGCCAATCGTGTCAGCCTTCTCTGCCTCGACCCCTCTGGGTGGGGGTTTTTAAATGGAGGCTTGGTCATGCAACACCGCCAGCTTACGCTCCTTCCGCCGGGGCGGCTGTGTTCAGCTGTCCCCTCTGGCGCCTGTCCCGTCCGCAGTCTCCAGGCTAGGGTTAACAGCCTGTTGCCTGGTTTTTCCCCGGTGCGCTGCCTGCTTCCGTTGGTTAACCTTTTTTGTGTGCTTACGGCCATGCTGACTGCCTGTTCTGCAGGGTCAGTGTGCCAGGCGGTGTACTTTTGGGGGGACAGGGCCCGCTCGGCTTACGGCCATACCGACCTGAACACGCCCGATCTCGTCCGATCTCGGAAGCTAAGCAGGTTCTGGCCTGGTTAGTACTTGGTTGGGATACCGCCTGGGAATACCAGGTGCAGTAACTGAGGGGCCTTTGTCCGAATACGCTGGCGATGTGGGGGGCGGGGCACTACGTGCCCACCTGGTGGGGTCTTGATGCTGACATCATGGACTTCTCCGGGCCCCCATTCCAGGGAGTCCAGTCCTTTTGGTGGGTCTGGGTCTTCCTTCACGCTCCGCTGCTACGGCCTTGCCACGGGGTTGGGTTTGCCCTTGACCCCGTGATTCTGGGGGCAGTAACGAGGTTGTTCCTCCGTTCGTTCCCGGGTGGCATGCGGGTTGTGCGTGTGTGTAGTCGTGGGGTCAAGCCACGGTCTGCTCACCCTGTGCGTTGAGTTGCTTGAGTGCCTCTTCGCACGGTCGGGTCCGTCGCCTTCCTGTGAAGCCTCTAATAGGGGGGATACCCTCCATTATGGGGGGTCGGGGGGGCTCGGCCCTCCCTGTTCTGATGGTTTTGGGGGGCATAACCAAGTTCTGTTAATTAGGGGTGACGCTTGGCATCAGACGGCCGCTGCAGCCCTTGACCTCACCTTGTGGTGAAAGCTTGGGAAGGAGGAGAGCAGGTGACCACACACCTGCTTATGAAGGTAAGCTGATGAGGGGTGTGGTCAGACTAATACTGGTATTAAAGGTACATTTGTGGAATTTATTCAGTGCGCGTGCACGTACGCGAGCGAGTGCAGTAGTGATGCCAAGCGTCACCCCTAATTAACAGAACTTGGTTATAGTCATAACCTAACGTTAATAGTGCAAGGTTCCTCTCCCACATAGAGTGGCCTTGACAGGTGTTGCAAGAGTTTTGACTCGGTTAATACAAGACCCCACAGGAATCTGTATCACACCTTAGAGTACTATTGATTTAATATTAGCTTCTGATAAAGAGACCATCTCTCAGAGTGGATTATCAGTGTATGGCATTAGTGACCACTTTCTAACCTACTGCACTAGGAAGAGTCACTTTCAACAGTCATAAAACAGTCAAAGTTGTATCCCTTAAGCAATACACACAATACACAGAGGACAAACTCAGAGAGAGAGAATTCAACAGTCGGACGGGTCCCCAGTAACAAAAACTAAATCAACCTGGCCTGGGATCCTTTCTGTGTTTGTTTCTCTCTGTTATTGACGCAGTGGCCCCTGTGAGGGACATTAGGGTCAAACAAAGGTCCTTGGTTTAGTCCTGAGATATCAGAAGCCATCAGTGCCAGGGAGTGCTAACGCCTTGTGTAAGTATAAACAAACAGGTGACCCAACTGATTTCTGTTCAGTTCCAAACACAGAGGAATGAGTCCCAGTGTCAAGTCAAGGAGGCCAAAGAAAATACTACTTTGAACAAATATGCGAGAATAAGAACAACCCTAAAGACTTGTGGAAAGTTCTGACCATCTGGGTTGTGTGACAAAGACCAAAAGCAACTCTAGTTCACGTATTACTTTGTCTGTTGGTGGAAAATAAGGATGAGATTGCCAATCATTTTAATACCTACTTTACATCAGTTGCACACAAACGTGTTTGGAACCTGCAACTATGGACCTTAACTATGCAAAAGCCACAGACCTTGATGACATCTCTAATATCTAGGTTTCTAAAGGACACAGCTGACCTGATAGCTCCTTATGTTGCACAGGTAATCAACCTGTCCTTAGAGCAAGGCACTGCTACAGAGATGACATGAAGCATTCTAAAGTCATCCCACTTTTCAAAAAGGGCAATAGGTCAGATCCTGGGAATTATAGACATTTACATTTACATTTTACATTTAGTCATTTAGCTGAACGCTTTTATCCAAAGCGACTTACAAGTTTTGTACGACAAGTCAGGAGGAAGGGCACAACTCTATCAGCTGAGTAACAATGTTCATCAAAGTGTTGAGTGCTACAGTGTAGGTATAATATATTAGGACAAGTGCATGACAGTACGGTTAGTTATTTTATTATTTATTTTATTTGTCTGTCTCCATTCTGAGTGTCACCGCCAAGGTCTTGGAGAAAGTAAGACATGAACAGTTATATCACTACATCAACTATTCCAAACGTTCTATCCAAGGAACAGCTGGTAACAAGCCTCCCACGGGGGAGCGTCTTGGGTCCTCTACTGTTCTTATTAATCTACGACATGAAGCCAGCTTGTACACTAAATCTGTTCCTATATGCTGATGATTCGGCTATGTTCTTATCATAAGCTTCTTATAAGTGAGACATTTAACAAGATCAGAGAATGGCTAATAGACAACAAGTTGTCTCTTCATATGGCCAAAACTGAATTTATAGTTTTTGGATCATAACCTAGGTTTACGGAAGTTCAAGTCAACTGACATTGACCTTGGTGGTCAGCATTTCTCTGCCAAGCCCTCAGTCAGCTACCTGGGAGGAGAGAGTATGGCATTAAAGACCAGTCAGCTACCTGGGAGGAGAGAGTATGGCATTAAAGACCAGTCAGCTACCTGGGAGGAGAGAGTGGCATTAAAGACCAGTCAGCTACCTGGGAGGAGAGAGAGTGGCATTAAAGACCAGTCAGCTACCTGGCAGGAGAGAGTGGAATTAAAGACCAGTCAGCTACCTGGGAGGAGAGAGTGGCATTAAAGACCAGTCAGCTACCTGGGAGGAGAGAGTGGCATTAAAGACCAGTCAGCTACCTGGGAGGAGAGAGTGGCATTAAAGACCAGACAGCTACCTGGGAGGAGAGAGTGGCATTAAAGACCAGTCAGCTACCTGGGAGGAGAGTGGCATTAAAGACCAGTCAGCTACCTGGGAGGAGAGAGGATGGCATTAAAGACCAGTCAGCTACCTGGGAGGAGAGAGGATGGCATTAAAGACCAGTCAGCTACCTGGGAGGAGAGAGGATGGCATTAAAGACCAGTCAGCTACCTGGGAGGAGAGAGGATGGCATTAAAGACCAGTCAGCTACCTGGGAGGAGAGAGAGTGGCATTAAAGACCAGTCAGCTACCTGGGAGGAGAGAGTGGCATTAAAGACCAGTCAGCTACCTGGGAGGAGAGTGTGGCATTAAAGACCAGTCAGCTACCTGGGAGGAGAGAGTGGCATTAAAGACCAGTCAGCTACCTGGGAGGAGAGAGGATGGCATTAGAGATCAGTCAGCTACCTGGGAGGAGAGAGTGGCATTAAAGACCAGTCAGCTACCTGGGAGGAGAGAGAGTGGCATTAAAGACCAGTCAGCTACCTGGCAGGAGAGAGTGGCATTAAAGACCAGTCAGCTACCTGGGAGGAGAGAGGATGACATTAAAGACCAGTCAGCTACCTGGGAGCAGAGAGAGTGGCATTAAAGACCAGTCAGCTACCTGGGAGGAGAGAGTGGCATTAAAGACCAGTCAGCTACCTGGGAGGAGAGAGTGGCATTAAAGACCAGTCAGCTACCTGGGAGCAGAGAGTGGCATTAAAGACCAGTCAGCTACCTGGGAGGAGAGAGAGTGGCATTAAAGACCAGTCAGCTACCTGGGAGGAGAGAGGATGGCATTAAAGACCAGTCAGCTACCTGGGAGCAGAGAGAGTGGCATTAAAGACCAGTCAGCTACCTGGGAGCAGAGAGAGTGGCATTAAAGACCAGTCAGCTACCTGGGAGGAGAGAGAGTGGCATTAAAGACCAGTCAGCTACCTGGGAGGAGAGAGAGTGGCATTAAAGACCAGTCAGCTACCTGGGAGGAGAGAGTGGCATTAAAGACCAGTCAGCTACCTGGGAGGAGAGAGAGTGGCATTAAAGACCAGTCAGCTACCTGGGAGGAGAGAGAGTGGCATTAAAGACCAGTCAGCTACCTGGGAGGAGAGAGTGGCATTAAAGACCAGTCAGCTACCTGGGAGGAGAGAGTGGCATTAAAGACCAGTCAGCTACCTGGGAGGAGAGAGTGGCATTAAAGACCAGTCAGCTACCTGGGAGGAGAGAGTGGCATTAAAGACCAGTCAGCTACCTGGGAGGAGAGAGTGGCATTAAAGACCAGTCAGCTACCTGGGAGGAGAGAGAGTGGCATTAAAGACCAGTCAGCTACCTGGCAGGAGAGAGTGGCATTAAAGACCAGTCAGCTACCTGGGAGGAGAGAGTGGCATTAAAGACCAGTCAGCTACCTGGGAGGAGAGAGTGGCATTAAAGACCAGTCAGCTACCTGGGAGGAGAGAGTGGCATTAAAGACCAGTCAGCTACCTGGGAGGAGAGAGAGAGGCATTAAAGACCAGTCAGCTACCTGGGAGGAGAGAGAGTGGCATTAAAGACCAGTCAGCTACCTGGGAGGAGAGAGAGTGGCATTAAAGACCAGTCAGCTACCTGGGAGGAGAGAGAGTGGCATTAAAGACCAGTCAGCTACCTGGGAGCAGAGAGAGAGTGGCATTAAAGACCAGTCAGCTACCTGGGAGGAGAGAGTGGCATTAAAGACCAGTCAGCTACCTGGGAGCAGAGAGAGAGTGGCATTAAAGACCAGTCAGCTACCTGGGAGGAGAGAGTGGCATTAAAGACCAGTCAGCTACCTGGGAGCAGAGAGAGAGAGTGGCATTAAAGACCAGTCAGCTACCTGGGAGGAGAGAGTGGCATTAAAGACCAGTCAGCTACCTGGGAGCAGAGAGAGAGAGTGGCATTAAAGACCAGTCAGCTACCTGGGAGCAGAGAGAGAGTGGCATTAAAGACCAGTCAGCTACCTGGGAGGAGAGAGTGGCATTAAAGACCAGTCAGCTACCTGGGAGCAGAGAGAGAGTGGCATTAAAGACCAGTCAGCTACCTGGGAGGAGAGAGTGGCATTAAAGACCAGTCAGCTACCTGGGAGCAGAGAGAGAGAGTGGCATTAAAGACCAGTCAGCTACCTGGGAGGAGAGAGGATGGCATTAACCCTTTCACTGCCACACGAGTTGGCTTCCCCTGAAGGAGAGGTCAGCTGAGTTGGCTTCCCCTGAAGGAGAGGTCAGCTGAGTTGGCTTCCCCTGAAGGAGAGGTCAGCTGAGTTGGCTTCCCCTGAAGGAGAGGTCAGCTGAGTTGGCTTCCCCTGAAGGAGAGGTCAGCTGAGTTGGCTTCCCCTGAAGGAGAGGTCAGCTGAACTGCACCTCCGAGCGGCGCATCATGTATATAACAACAGAGCACTTCAAAGATCACTTCCAGAGGAGCGGGGACACTCATGGTCACCACACTAGAGCTAGCGCTGCTGCCCTGCCCTGGTGTAACACCAACATGGTCACCACACTAGAGCTAGTGCTGCTGCCCTGCCCTGGTGTAACACCAACATGGTCACCACACTAGAGCTAGCGCTGCTGCCCTGCCCTGCCCTGGTGTAACACCAACATGGTCACCACACTAGAGCTAGCGCTGCTGCCCTGCCCTGCCCTGGTGTAACACCAACATGGTCACCACACTAGAGCTAGCGCTGCTGCCCTGCCCTGGTGTAACACCAACATGGTCACCACACTAGAGCTAGCGCTGCTGCCCTGCCCTGGTGTAACACCAACATGGTCACCACACTAGAGCTAGCGCTGCTGCCCTGCCCTGCCCTGGTGTAACACCAATATGGTCACCACACTAGAGCTAGCGGTGCTGCCCTGCCCTGGTGTAACACCAACATGGTCACCACACTAGAGCTAGCGCTGCTGCCCTGCCCTGCCCTGGTGTAACACCAACATGGTCACCACACTAGAGCTAGCGCTGCTGCCCTGCCCTGCCCTGGTGTAACACCAACATGGTCACCACACTAGAGCTAGCACTGCTGCCCTGCCCTGCCCTGGTGTAACACCAACATGGTCACCACACTAGAGCTAGCGCTGCTGCCCTGCCCTGGTGTAACACCAACATGGTCACCACACTAGAGCTAGCGCTGCTGCCCTGCCCTGCCCTGGTGTAACACCAACATGGTCACCACACTAGAGCTAGCGCTGCTGCCCTGCCGTGGTGTAACACCAACATGGTCACCACACTAGAGCTAGCGCTGCTGCCCTGCCCTGATGTAACACCAACATGGTCACCACACTAGAGCTAGCGCTGCTGCCCTGCCCTGGTGTAACACCAACATGGTCACCACACTAGAGCTAGCGCTGCTGCCCTGCCCTGGTGTAACACCAACATGGTCACCACACTAGAGCTAGCGCTGCTGCCCTGCCCTGGTGTAACACCAACATGGTCACCACACCAACATGGGGAAAGGTTCTAATAATACGTTTAGTGGAGCTGTGTACTGGAACAAGGTACCTTTGCATATAAAAAGCACAGGTAACCAACAACTTTAAGAAAACAACGTTAGTAGTAATAGGGGGAGGGGAGGTAAAGGTGTTATAGCAGCATGGGGGAGGGGGAGCGGAGGTAAAGGCAGAAAAGATAATAATAGCAATAGTAATAGTAATGGAGCAGAAGTAATACTAGTGGAATGAGTAAATACATACAAAATACATAAATACAGGGTTGTTATCAGGAAAGGAAACGTATACCAAGTCCTGATTTCGGACAGTGGTGAGTGATCATCTGGTGATCGGAAGGTTCCCGGTTTGATTCCTGCTCCTCCCGGGCAGCATGTCGATGTGTCCTTGAGCAAGACACTTAACCCCTAATTGCTCCTGATGAGCAGGTTGGCACCTTGCATGGTTGCCTCCGCCGTCGGTGAGTGAATGTGCTTCTGAGGCGTTCTGAGGCTCTTCAGGTTAGAGGTCCTATGTCTACCTGAGAGGAGGAGCTATCTTACCTGAGAGGAGCTATCTTACCTGAGAGGAGCTATCTTACCTGAGAGAGGAGCTATCTTACCTGAGAGAGGAGCTATCTTACCTGAGAGAAGCTATCTTACCTGAGAGAGGAGCTATCTTACCTGAGAGAGGAGCTATCTTACCTGAGAGGAGCTATCTTACCTGAGAGAGGAGCTATCTTACTTGAGAGTAGCTATCTTACCTGAGAGGAGATATCTTACCTGAGAGAGGAGCTATCTTACCTGAGAGAGGAGCTATCTTACCTGAGAGTAGCTATCTTACCTGAGAGAGGAGCTATCTTACCTGAGAGTAGATATCTTACCTGAGAGAGGAGCTATCTTACCTGAGAGAGGAGCTATCTTACCTGAGAGGAGCTATCTTACCTGAGAGGAGATATCTTACCTGAGAGAGGAGCTATCTTACCTGAGAGAGGAGCTATCTTACCTGAGAGGAGCTATCTTACCTGGGAGGAGCTATCTTACCTGAGAGGAGCTATCTTACCTGAGAGAGGAGCTATCTTACCTGAGAGGAGCTATCTTACCTGAGAGCAGCTATCTTACCTGAGAGGAGCTATCTTACCTGAGAGAGGAGCTATCTTACCTGAGAGAGGAGCTATCTTACCTGAGAGCAGCTATCTTACCTGAGAGAGGAGCTATCTTACCTGAGAGAGGAGCTATCTTACCTGAGAGGAGCTATCTTACCTGAGAGGAGCTATCTTACCTGAGAGAGGAGCTATCTTACCTGAGAGAGGAGCTATCTTACCTGAGAGGAGCTATCTTACCTGAGAGAGGAGCTATCTTACCTGAGAGGAGCTATCTTACCTGAGAGAGGAGCTATCTTACCTGAGAGGAGGAGCTATCTTACCTGAGAGCAGCTATCTTACCTGAGAGCAGCTATCTTACCTGAGAGAGGAGCTATCTTACCTGAGAGGAGCTATCTTACCTGAGAGGAGGAGCTATCTTACCTGAGAGAGGAGATATCTTACCTGATAGAGGAGCTATCTTACCTGAGAGAGGAGCTATCTTACCTGAGAGCAGCTATCTTACCTGAGAGGAGCTATCTTACCTGAGAGGAGCTATCTTACCTGAGAGGAGCTATCTTACCTGAGAGGAGGAGCTATCTTACCTGAGAGAGGAGCTATCTTACCTGAGGAGCTATCTTACCTGAGAGGAGCTATCTTACCTGAGAGAGGAGCTATCTTACCTGAGAGAGGAGCTATCTTACCTGAGAGAGGAGCTATCTTACCTGAGAGAGGAGCTATCTTACCTGAGAGCAGCTATCTTAACTGAGAGAGGAGCTATCTTACCTGAGAGGAGCTATCTTACCTGAGAGGAGCTATCTTACCTGAGAGGAGGAGCTATCTTACCTGAGAGGAGCTATCTTACCTGAGAGAGGAGCTATCTTACCTGAGAGCAGCTATCTTACCTGAGAGAGGAGCTATCTTACCTGAGAGCAGCTATCTTACCTGAGAGAGGAGCTATCTTACCTGAGAGGAGGAGATATCTTACCTGAGAGCAGCTATCTTACCTGAGAGAGGAGCTATCTTACCTGGGAGCAGCTATCTTACCTGAGAGAGGAGCTATCTTACCTGAGAGCAGCTATCTTACCTGAGAGAGCAGCTATCTTACCTGAGAGAGGAGCTATCTTACCTGAGAGCAGCTATCTTACCTGAGAGAGGAGCTATCTTACCTGAGAGGAGGAGCTATCTTACCTGAGAGGAGGAGCTATCTTACCTGAGAGGAGCTATCTTACCTGAGAGAGGAGCTATCTTACCTGAGAGCAGCTATCTTACCTGAGAGGAGGAGCTATCTTACCTGAGAGGAGGAGCTATCTTACCTGAGAGAGGAGCTATCTTACCTGAGAGAGGAGCTATCTTACCTGAGAGGAGCTATCTTACCTGAGAGGAGCTATCTTACCTGAGAGCAGCTATCTTACCTGAGAGGAGCTATCTTACCTGAGAGACTATCTTACCTGAGAGGAGCTATCTTACCTGAGAGAGGAGCTATCTTACCTGAGAGAGGAGCTATCTTACCTGAGAGAGGAGCTATCTTACCTGAGAGGAGCTATCTTACCTGAGAGCAGCTATCTTACCTGAGAGAGGAGCTATCTTACCTGAGAGGAGCTATCTTACCTGAGAGCAGCTATCTTACCTGAGAGGAGCTATCTTACCTGAGAGAGGAGCTATCTTACCTGAGAGGAGCTATCTTACCTGAGAGAGGAGCTATCTTACCTGAGAGAGGAGCTATCTTACCTGAGAGAGGAGCTATCTTACCTGAGAGCAGCTATCTTACCTGAGAGGAGCTATCTTACCTGAGAGAGGAGCTATCTTACCTGAGAGAGGAGCTATCTTACCTGAGAGCAGCTATCTTACCTGAGAGGAGGAGCTATCATACCTGAGAGGAGCTATCTTACCTGAGAGGAGGAGCTATCTTACCTGAGAGGAGCTATCTTACCTGAGAGGAGCTATCTTACCTGAGAGGAGCTATCTTACCTGAGAGAGGAGCTATCTTACCTGAGAGAGGAGCTATATTACCTGAGAGAGGAGCTATCTTACCTGAGAAGAGCTATCTTACCTGAGAGCAGCTATCTTACCTGAGAGAGGAGCTATCTTACCTGAGAGCAGCTATCTTACCTGAGAGGAGCTATCTTACCTGAGAGCAGCTATCTTACCTGAGAGAGGAGCTATCTTACCTGAGAGCAGCTATCTTACCTGAGAGGAGCTATCTTACCTGAGAGGAGCTATCTTACCTGAGAGGAGCTATCTTACCTGAGAGAGGAGCTATCTTACCTGAGAGAGGAGCTATCTTACCTGAGAGCAGCTATCTTACCTGAGAGAGGAGCTATCTTACCTGAGAGGAGCTATCTTACCTGAGAGAGGAGCTATCTTACCTGAGAGAGGAGCTATATTACCTGAGAGAGGAGCTATCTTACCTGAGAGGAGCTATCTTACCTGAGAGCAGCTATCTTACCTGAGAGAGGAGCTATCTTACCTGAGAGCAGCTATCTTACCTGAGAGGAGCTATCTTACCTGAGAGCAGCTATCTTACCTGAGAGAGGAGCTATCTTACCTGAGAGCAGCTATCTTACCTGAGAGGAGCTATCTTACCTGAGAGGAGCTATCTTACCTGAGAGGAGCTATCTTACCTGAGAGAGGAGCTATCTTACCTGAGAGAGGAGCTATCTTACCTGAGAGCAGCTATCTTACCTGAGAGAGGAGCTATCTTACCTGAGAGCAGCTATCTTACCTGAGAGAGGAGCTATCTTACCTGAGAGGAGCTATCTTACCTGAGAGAGGAGCTATCTTACCTGAGAGCAGCTATCTTACCTGAGAGGAGCTATCTTACCTGAGAGCAGCCATCTTACCTGAGAGGAGCTATCTTACATGAGAGAGGAGCTATCTTACCTGAGAGGAGCTATCTTACCTGAGAGCAGCTATCTTACCTGAGAGGAGCTATCTTACCTGAGAGCAGCTATCTTACCTGAGAGCAGCTATCTTACCTGAGAGCAGCTATCTTACCTGAGAGAGGAGCTATCTTACCTGAGAGGAGCTATCTTACCTGAGAGGAGCTATCTTACCTGAGAGAGGAGCTATCTTACCTGAGAGAGGAGCTATCTTACCTGAGAGGAGCTATCTTACCTGAGAGAGGAGCTATCTTACCTGAGAGAGGAGCTATCTTACCTGAGAGGAGCTATCTTACCTGAGAGAGGAGCTATCTTACCTGAGAGAGGAGCTATCTTACCTGAGAGGAGGAGCTACCTTACCTGAGAGCAGCTATCTTACCTGAGAGAGGAGCTATCTTACCTGAGAGGAGGAGCTATCTTACCTGAGAGGAGCTATCTTACCTGAGAGAGGAGCTATCTTACCTGAGAGAGGAGCTATCTTACCTGAGAGGAGGAGCTATCTTACCTGAGAGGAGGAGCTATCTTACCTGAGAGGAGCTATCTTACCTGAGAGAGGAGCTATCTTACCTGAGAGGAGGAGCTATCTTACCTGAGAGGAGGAGCTATCTTACCTGAGAGGAGCTATCTTACCTGAGAGGAGCTATCTTACCTGAGAGCAGCTATCTTACCTGAGAGGAGCTATCTTACCTGAGAGGAGCTATCTTACCTGAGAGCAGCTATCTTACCTGAGAGGAGCTATCTTACCTGAGAGCAGCTATCTTACCTGAGAGGAGCTATCTTACCTGAGAGCAGCTATCTTACCTGAGAGGAGCTATCTTACCTGAGAGAGGAGCTATCTTACCTGAGAGAGGAGCTATCTTACCTGAGAGAGGAGCTATCTTACCTGAGAGAGGAGCTATCTTACCTGAGAGTAGCTATCTTACCTGAGAGAGGAGCTATCTTACCTGAGAGCAGCTATCTTACCTGAGAGGAGCTATCTTACCTGAGAGCAGCTATCTTACCTGAGAGCAGCTATCTTACCTGAGAGGAGCTATCTTACCTGAGAGAGGAGCTATCTTACCTGAGAGGAGCTATCTTACCTGAGAGAGGAGCTATCTTACCTGAGAGCAGCTATCCTACTTGAGAGCAGCTATCTTACCTGAGAGCAGCTATCCTACCTGAGAGCAGCTATCCTACCTGAGAGCAGCTATCTTACCTGAGAGCAGCTATCCTACCTGAGAGCAGCTATCCTACTCCTGGCTATAGAACCTGGTCGCAGGTAGGTGAGTGTTTTGGTCTGCGACCTGGGAGATAATGATAATAAATTAAACGTTGTTTTATTGTAAGCTACTTTATAGGACGTGAGGCCCCGCCCCCATGGTGTCAGGGACTCCTGCATGCACCTGGTTTGGAATCCTTGTGGATTGTGACCTTGTTGTGACCTCATTGTGATTTGATATTTCATAATTTTTCAGTCTCCCCAGTTATGAACTAGATTAATAAACTTAGTGGAAGTCATTCTCTTTGAGGTCAAACGCTGTATGAAATAAGGGTTACAAGTTAGTCCTCTGCACAACAAGCAGCCATCTGATAGGCTGAAGAGTTTTATATCAGTGGGCCACTTCAATGTTCTGTTACTTATGTGATTTATATGTAGTATGTAAAGTATGTGTGTATATATATATATATATATATATAATATGATCTAAGTCTCTCACCCGTCCAGATGCGTCGACATCCAATCGGAGAGGAGGAGGGATGTTACGTGGGCGGGGTGAGGGTGGAGGGGGGGTAGAGTCAAAGAAACGTGCTCCCATTGGGTCCTTAGAGTCCAGGAGGCGAACATTGATTGGTTCCTGGTGTGTAGGCGAGGGTGGGCCACTGTGGAGGAGGAGGGGCCTAATCCCGCCAAGGCCCCCCACCTCTCCTCTGATTGGCTGAGCCAGCAGGTGGGAGGTGCCCTGAGAGTGTACCTGGTGCCCCGCCCCTTTGAGAGCATGTATGGGAATGTTGGCCCCGCCTCTCTCTCTGTCCAGACCAATGGACTCCAGTGATTCCAGGGAGTGGGCGTGTCGCATGCTGTCCATCACCCGTCTAAACCCCGCCCCTTCCTCTCGCTCCAGGAAGTCTGTACAGGTCCATCGCCCCCGGTGATATGGCTCGCCCCGCCCACCGGCCAATCGCACCACTCGGAACCTGGAGGAGCACGCGCCCTGCCCCGCGGCATCATGGGAACTGTATTTCCTCAAAAGGGAGGGTGTGGTGGGCTGGGAGGAGCTTCCCTGAGGACTGACAGTTGATTGGAGGATGTTGAGAGGGTTAGAAGCTGATTGGCTGGTGGATGTGTCCGAATAGTCTGATGTCACACTGGTGATCTGGAAGCCACTCCTCTTTTTACCCCCACTCATTGTCTCTCTCTCTCTCTCTCTCTCTCTCTCTCTCTCTCTCTTGCTCTTAGACCAAATAGAGGAAATAAAGTCAAACTGTCACATATATCTATCTATCTATCTCTCTATCTCTCTATCACTATTAATATCTCACTCGCTACATGCTCTGTCCCTCTACCTACCTCCTCTCTCTCTCTCTCTCTCTCTCTCTCAGAGGGTGTGGTTGTTAGCAGTGACTATTTGCAACATCATTTGCTCGCGGTGTGGTTCTGTATGTGTGTGACTGTGTGTAATACAGGTTCTGTGGTTCTGCACGTGTGTGTGACTGTGTGTAATACAGGTTCTGTGGTTCTGCACGTGTGTGTGACTGTGTGTAGTACAGGTTCTGTGGTTCTGCACGTGTTGGGTTCTCGCGGTGTGGTTCTGTGTAATACAGGTTGAGCAGCCCTCAGATTGTGTCAACAGCGCTCAGACGAGCGTGAAGATTAGACGAGTCACAATCAACTTTCAATTTCTGTCTGTCTCTCTCTCTGTCTGTGTGTCGGTCAGATAGACAGGCTGACTCCTCTCTCTCTGTCTGTCTGTGTGTCGGTCAGATAGACAGGCTGACTCCTCTCTCTGTCTGTCTGTGTGTCGGTCAGATAGACAGGCTGACTCCTCTCTCTCTGTCTGTCTGTGTGTCGGTCAGATAGACAGGCTGACTCCTCTCTCTCTCTCTGTCTGTGTGTCGGTCAGATAGACAGGCTGACTCCTCTCTCTCTCTCTGTCTGTCTGTGTGTCGGTCAGATAGACAGGCTGACTCCTCTCTCTCTCTCTGTCTGTCTGTGTGTCGGTCAGATAGACAGGCTGCCTCCTCTCTCTCTCTCTGTCTGTGTGTCGGTCAGATAGACAGGCTGACTCCTCTCTCTCTGTCTGTCTGTGTGTCGGTCAGATAGACAGGCTGACTCCTCTCTCTCTGTCTGTCTGTGTGTCGGTCAGATAGACAGGCTGACTCCTCTCTCTCTCTCTCTCTGTCTGTGTGTCGGTCAGATAGACAGGCTGACTCCTCTCTCTCTGTCTGTCTGTGTGTCGGTCAGATAGACAGGCTGACTCCTCTCTCTCTCTGTCTGTCTGTGTGTCGGTCAGATAGACAGGCTGACTCCTCTCTCTCTGTCTGTGTGTCGGTCAGATAGACAGGCTGACTCCTCTCTCTGTCTCTGTCTGTGTGTCGGTCAGATAGACAGGCTGACTCCTCTCTCTCTGTCTGTCTGTGTGTCGGTCAGATAGACAGGCTGACTCCTCTCTCTCTGTCTGTCTGTGTGTCGGTCAGATAGACAGGCTGACTCCTCTCTCTCTCTCTGTCTGTCTGTGTGTCGGTCAGATAGACAGGCTGACTCCTCTCTCTCTGTCTGTCTGTGTGTCGGTCAGATAGACAGGCTGACTCCTCTCTCTCTCTCTGTCTGTCTGTGTGTCGGTCAGATAGACAGGCTGACTCCTCTCTCTCTGTCTGTCTGTCTGTGTGTCGGTCAGATAGACAGGCTGACTCCTCTCTCTCTCTCTGTCTGTCTGTGTGTCGGTCAGATAGACAGGCTGACTCCTCTCTCTCTCTCTCTGTCTGTGTGTCGGTCAGATAGACAGGCTGACTCCTCTCTCTCTCTCTCTGTCTGTGTGTCGGTCAGATAGACAGGCTGACTCCTCTCTCTCTGTCTGTCTGTGTGTCGGTCAGATAGACAGGCTGACTCCTCTCTCTCTCTCTGTCTGTCTGTGTGTCGGTCAGATAGACAGGCTGACTCCTCTCTCTCTGTCTGTCTGTGTGTCGGTCAGATAGACAGGCTGACTCCTCTCTCTCTCTCTGTCTGTGTGTCGGTCAGATAGACAGGCTGACTCCTCTCTCTCTCTCTGTCTGTCTGTGTGTCGGTCAGATAGACAGGCTGACTCCTCTCTCTCTCTCTCTGTCTGTGTGTCGGTCAGATAGACAGGCTGACTCCTCTCTCTCTCTCTGTCTGTCGGTCAGATAGACAGGCTGACTCCTCTCTCTCTGTCTGTGTGTCGGTCAGATAGACAGGCTGACTCCTCTCTCTCTGTCTGTCTGTGTGTCGGTCAGATAGACAGGCTGACTCCTCTCTCTCTGTCTGTGTGTCGGTCAGATAGACAGGCTGACTCCTCTCTCTCTCTCTGTCTGTCTGTGTGTCGGTCAGATAGACAGGCTGACTCCTCTCTCTCTGTCTGTCTGTGTGTCGGTCAGATAGACAGGCTGACTCCTCTCTCTCTCTCTGTCTGTGTGTCGGTCAGATAGACAGGCTGACTTATATCTTTCACACAGGAAGGAAGAAGTGATGAAACAGTTTCTCTGTGTGTGTGTCTCTCTCTCTCCCCCCCCTTCTCTCTCTCCCCCCCCTCCCTCTCTCTCTCCCTCTCTGTGTTCAGTTGAACCAGTGGGTTAGTAGATCTGTAGTAATAATAATAATAATAATAATAGACACATCATGACACACAGAGGTTCAGAATATAGTACCAGCAGGCTGCACGTTGTGGGTGAGGAGCAGGATGACGTCATCACCGACACAATAGCCCCTCTATACGAGGCCCGCGTCACGCCATCCCGAGGGAGAGGGAGAGAGAGAGAGAGATCAAGCCCCCCAGCCAGATCCCAAATGATCTGATCTGTTCCTCTTCTTCTCGTTACTTCCTCTCCTCCTCCTCGTTCTGACGAGATGAACCGGCAGAAAGCGTCGGTTTAAAGGGACGTCACGTCCAACACTCCTCCATCTCTCTCTCTCTCTCCCGTATCCAACTGTCACTCTCTTTATTAATAACTCTCTTCTGTTTTCGACTACCCCTTCCTCCCCTTCTTTCAACTCTCACTTTCTTTAACTCTCTCCTGTCCTCCTCTCTCACTCACTTCTCCAACTGTCACTCTCTTCTTCACCTCCTCTTCCTCGCAGTCAGATGATGATGATGATGATGATGATGATGATATTGGTCAAATCCATGTCCAAATGTCTTCTTTCTTTTTTAATAATTCTCTGTCTCTCCATCTGGCAGATTAATCCACTCCTTCTCTTCCAGTCTCTTTCTCTCTCCTGTCGGCAGTTTGGAGATGAAGTCACTACATCACTCTCTCCTTCCTCTCCTCCTCCTCCTCCTCCTGTACCTCTCTCTCTCTCTGTTCTCCGACCTGTTGACAACTTTTCTGACACCGGAAGTCCCGCCCCCTCCGCCCCATTAAGAGTTTCCTCGGTAACTGTTACCATGGCGACATCTAGTGGCGGCCTCGGATCAGGGCATGTATGAAGTATTGGGGAACTAATATTCGAGTATTCTGTGTAAAGAAGAGATTCCATTCCAAACCTGCCGTTAAAACCGACACACAGTTATCTCGAAATGATCACGAAGACAAAAATACAGTATTTCCAAACTTTTAATCATTTGAATCAAACGTTTTAATACATTCAGCATTTCCAAGGATCTACACACTTTGCACGAGTTGTAGTAAACATGTTGAGGAAACACTTCAAAATACACATTTCTAATAGATTACATCCAAAGTTTCAAAGAATTACTTCAAATCAAATTATTTTCTGCCAGCAGTTTATATTGATATTTTTTCACTTTCCCAGCAGCGATCAGTCTGTAAATTCCAGATATGCTGCTGTTAAAATGGAATCATAATACTTTTTAGGGCTGGGCACTATATAGGCCTACCAAATAATCATCTAACTGTGATATTGTATTTTAATTTAAATATAGAGAATTGTGATACAATTTTGCTGTCTAAATCAATGCTAAAATAGTAAAGAGTAAGTGAGATTTCACACAAAATGATTTGTGAACAGTTTGTTTCAACATGTTATTGTATCATTATGCCTTACTTCTCATTACCACCCAGGGCCCCGTTCCCCGTACCTGGATAACTGAGTTAGCCGGATAACTTTCGGTTAAGTCTGACTTAAGCCGGACTTTCCGGCTCCCCGTACCTGGATTGTCCAAATCACCATGACAACAGATCCAAAAGTTTGAGCCTGGTCGAAAGCAGGGTTTAAATTCAAGTTAGCCGGATGAAGCACAGCCACGCCCCCGCAAAGAAAGTGACAGCGCGTTTCCTGAAATTATTCCCACAGTCTAGGATCTGCTTTATACCATTCTGAATTACGTTTTTGTGCTCCATTCTTCCAGAGGGGGCTTTTGAAATGTAAAATAGACCCAAAATGCTGATACTAAATTCACTTTGTCCTAAATAATGCACGTTATATATACCGTGGCGCTCGCTCGGTGCGATGTACACATTATGTGGTTATTTTAATTGTAACTGGGATTAAGATGTCTGATGAGATGCGCTGTTTGACGGATTTGAGAAATTGAATGAGCCGTTGACGTCACATTAATGAATGAGGATAAAGAGAGAAAACTTCATTCAAAATAAAGAATATTCTAAACACGGGTCTCTCGTTCATTAATGTATAAACAATGAATTTATCCCATCTGGCACAGTGGCGCAGCGGTAGTGCTCAATCCTGCCAACCCAGCGACTGGTGTTCGAATCCCTGTGTTTCCAATATAATTTTTTGGAATATAATATTAATGATTATACGCCAAAGTAGCCGAGTTGTAAGTTAAAATATTATAAATCTACATGCATTGAGGATGTCATTCTTTATATAGCTCTCAACGTGCACCAAATTGAATTATTCCTACATCGCAAAAAGAAGGAAAAGACCGGGTTTCGAACCCCGGTCGTCTGCGTGAAAGTCAAAAGAAGAACCCGTTAGACCACAGTGGAGATAAGTATAAGATCGACCATACATCAATCAATGGGAAGAGAGCCGTATCGTTATTCTGTATAACAGTTCAACTAATTATTTTCGCTAGCAAGATCTCATTTGATTATTCAATCCAGCAGGCAAGTTTAAAGAAATATAATCTGATTGATTGAGGTAATGAGGGACTTAAAATTAGCCTATAGATAACGCATTTAACTTGTCGGCGAGGCGATTGAGCCGTACTGCAATATGTTACTAAAGTTTTTAATCAATTAATCAATCAATGCCGCTAGAGAATCAGGATCTCTGCTCTCGACACTTGCTGCCTTCTCGGCTGAGGCGGGCATGCGCATTTATCCTGGGTCTCAAGTCTGGCTTGAGTTAACGAGACTGAATCCACCTTCGAGGAACAGGAAAATCCCGGCTTCAAACATCGGGTTAACTGAATCTGGATAATGACATCTTGATCGACTTAGTTGAACCAGGTACGGGGAACGGGGCCCAGGAGTAGTCTGATTAGCATCCCCTGGATTCTCTGATAAATGTGATTATATACCTAAGCAAACACTGTGATGCGCTATAGGCATAGAAAAAAGGGCTTCTGGATATTGTCAGGGGTGTAAAGTACTTGAGTAATTGTACTTCGTTACAATACTTAAGTACTGTTTTGGGGATTTGTACTTTACTCAAGTATTATTAGGTTTGTATACTTGTACTTTTACTCAAGGACCTATCTCAAACCCTGCCCTCTTTTCTTGATCCTCCAATCACAACTGTCGCTTGCCTCGGACAAACAAAGCTTGTCCGAGGCAAGAGACCGTTGTGATTGGAAGATCAAGAAAAGAGGGCAGGGTTTGAGATACATTTCAGAGAAAAAAAACATGCTTTTTACTCCTTACATTTAAAATGCAGACCTACAAAGTACTGTACAAATCTCGCAGGTCCTATTTTAATTAGTATATTTGTTTCTCTGGCCAAACTAACGTTAACGTTAATTAAACACCTGCTATCAGAAGAATAGACGGTCAGAAAAAAAGTTTCTACTTTGACTTTTTAGTACTTAAGTACATTTAAAAGTAGAAACTTTTTAACTTTTACTCAAGTGTGTTTTTAGCCAGATACTCTGACTTTTACTTGAGTACGATTTTGAGACGGTACCCATACTTTCACTTAAGTATCATTTCTGGGTACTTTTTACACCCCTGGATATTGTGATATTCATTCTTTTCCATATCGCTCAACCCTCTGCTCATACCGCACCTGTAATGTTCCCTTGGCTTTGGGTCAGTCACCACCTATTGAAATTCCCCATTGCAAACAACGAGTTTAGCTATTCATCTATTGGCATTCCACATTGAAAGCAATAGATTTAGCCAACCGCCTATTGATATTACAATGAGTTTAACTAGCCATCTATTGGCATTCCACATTGAAAGCAATAGGGAATGCTAACCTCACCCTAACCTAGATACTAACCCTAACACTAGAATTCTAGTTCCTATTCAAACCCATTATGACATTCATCACGCAGCCACACGTCACTATTTACATCTCGTCTCCATCAGTATCACAGTAAACACATGACATCATACACATAGTGGGCATGGCTTCACATCACACTGCGGGGTGTGGGAACTGTCAAGAGGTTTATCTGTCACATACATACCAGGGCACGCAGTGAAATGCAGTGAACTGTCTATGGCTTGGTATGACAACCAGCGTCAGTGTGTGTGTGTGTGTGTGTGTGTGTGTGTGTGTGTGTGTGTGTGTGTGTGTGTGTTTCAGTGTGTTTGTTATATAAAGAGCAGGTGTTTATCCTCAGAGATGCCGTATGCTGCTTTATGTTCCTCAAACACCCTGGTTAGACCCTCCAGGTAACGAGCGTGGAGACTGTCGATGTTCTCGCTGCTGGGCGACGGAGTCTGGTGCACCACGATAGGCCTGCCAACTAGAGAGAGAGACACAGATATATACAGAGAGAGAGAGAGAGAGTCACTAACGATAGGCCTGCCAACTAGAGAGAGAGACAGAGAGAGAGAGAGAGAGAGAGAGAGAGAGAGAGAGAGAGAGAGAGAGAGAGAGAGAGAGAGAGAGAGAGAGAGAGAGGCCACTAACGATAGGCCTGCCAACTAGAGAGAGAGACACAGATATAAACACAGATATAAACACAGAGAGATAGAGAGAGAGAGAGAGAGAGAGAGAGAGAGAGAGAGAGAGAGAGAGAGAGAGAGAGAGAGAGAGAGAGAGAGAGAGAGAGAGAGAGAGAGAGAGAGAGAGAGAGAGAGAGAGGTCACTAACTACAACGATTTCATGACGGCTTCCTCCTGTCCTCGCGTCAAAATCATCATTTCCGATGCAACGCGCAGAGATTTCTATAAGCTCATATTTAGCTAATAACACTTCAAATCATTGCTAAACAAACGTAGTGCTGAAAATATACATGTTGACTGCTGTTTTGATAAGGTTAGGGTCTTTACTCTTGGCTAAATTTGAAAAAGAAACACAACATCTCTTAACACTTTCGCGGCCACTGGGGCCCGTCTAATATAATGGTTGAGGGCCAGCTTTTGTAAACAAACGTGTGGCTTTTTGTACAGCTAAATCTATACTTTATAGTATTGCTATCTGTCCATTCTCATTGTCAATTGAGTCCATAAACCGTCCCTTCAAAATGGCTTAAAGAAAAAAATATGCATCAATAGGTTCTCATTTTATAGCGCCGTGAATATAAGCTTTATAGCAGATTTGGACTAGTATATTTTCTGGAAGGCTAGTTATAGAGCTAATAGCTGCTAATGTTATATCCAATGGCATTTCCGTTTTACAGATGCTACAGAAATAACTCAAACTGCATATGATCCGGACGATCCCAAAGCATGTATGCATGGAAGGGGGGGGGGGGGCGGGGGACGTCGTTTATTATTATTGATTACCAATAACCGTGTTCGTCTAAGTAGCCACATACGCTGGTCGGCTGGTTGAGTATCATAGCAAGCTCTGATCGGGCTGTAATTTACGTGAAAAAGATCTTACCATGAGCCGGTGGGATCTCCTCCCCGAGCATTTCCCCGTTATCGATCGCCATCTGGTAGATCGATATGTCCATTGGCTGATGATAAATCCCCTTATTGCATGGTGAAATCTGCGATTCGAAACGTAATCCAAGCTACAGGCTGCAGATCCAGAATCGTGCTACTCAAATCTCAGTTGAAAGAAAACAAAGAGACTGATCCGTTCGCCCACAGGGCACATTGCAGTAGCGCGATAGCGCCCCTAAGAGGATCTGGCCGGTATTGCACATTGTCGAATTCATAGAGTAGGGAAGATCTGCAGTGCCGCTCGGCGACCTTGAACAGGTTATTAAAATGGAATAAAAGCAATAACAACTTCCCAAGTTCAAGTTCAAGTTCTTTAATAGTTGTCATACAGAAGTACAGAATACTTTCATACAAAATGCTTCTTACTGTTACGCTCCAGAGACTGTGCTAGACAAGATAGTATCAAATAACATAATAACATAATATAGCATGAATTTAGAAGAAGAAAATGAGGTCACAGTGTTCGGTATAGACATATGTACAATGTTCTGAGTTACCATATAATATACAATACACAATACTATGCAGTGTACTAATGTACAGTACTATCTAGTGCAAAGCAGAAATGGGATGAGGTACAATTTTAGGTACAATTTACAGTAAGGTGTACGAGTTGTAGTGCAATCCTTCATCCATAAATATAAATATAAAGTGTGGGGAGTGGGTGCTACAGTGTGTTTGTTTAAAGTGGGTGTGTGCTATAAAGTGTGTGGAGTGGGTGCTACAGTGTGTTTGTTTAAAGTGGGTGTGTGCGTGTGGATGTGTGTGCTATGTGCGTTTGGTGGTTGTTGTTGTGTAGTGTTCATTCATTGTTCGTTTAGCAGCCTGATGGCCTGGGGATAGAAGCTTCTTCTGAGTCTTTCTGTGCTCGCCTTGAGACTCCGGTATCGCTTGCCTGACCGCAGCAGTTCAAAGAGGCAGTTGTTCGGGTGACTGGAGTCTTTAATGATTCTCTTAGCCTTGCCCTTGCAACGCTTGTAGTAAATGTTCTGGAGGGTGGGGAGCCCCCCTCCAATTGTGCGTTCGGCTGAACGTGTCACTCTTTGTAGTCTGCTTCGGTCTTGTGCAGTGCTATTCCCAAACCAGGAGGTGATGTTGCCGGTCAAGATGCTCTCTATTGTACATGAGTAGAAGTTCTTAAGGATCTTCTGGCTGACTTGGAACTTCCTTAGGCGCCTGAGGAAGTAGAGGCGTTGTCGTGCCTTCTTCACAACACTGTCAATGTGTGTGGTCCATGTCAAGTCCTCGGATATGTAGGCTCCGAGGTACTTGAAGCTGTTGACTCTCTCAACCGGTGCCCCGTCGATGCTGAGGGGGCTGTAGTCCTTGACCCCCGACCTCCTGAAGTCCACAATCATCTCCTTTGTTTTGCTGACGTTCAGGGAGAGGCTGTTTTCCTGGCACCATCCCGCCAGGACCTTGACCTCTTCCAGGTAGGCCCTCTCGTCGTTGGCAGAGATCAGGCCCACCACCACTGTGTCGTCAGCAAATTTGACGATTGTATTGCTACTCCGCTGAGCCACACAGTCGTGTGTGTACAGGGAGTAGAGGAGGGGACTCAGAACACAGCCCTGGGGGGCCCCTATGTTGAGGGTGATGGATGAGGAGGTGCAGTTGCCTGCTCTCACCACCTGGGGTCTGCCAGTCAGGAAGTCCAAGACCCACTGGCAGAGGTCATAGCCCAAGCCCAGGTCCCTGAGCTTGGCTATGAGTATGGAGTGGAGGGGACTATGGTATTGAATGCCGAGCTGTAGTCGATGAATAGCATTCTCACATAGTTCCCCTGCCTCTTGTCCAGGTGTGATGCTGCTGTGTGCAGCACATGGGATATGGCGTCCTCCGTGGACCTGTTGGGGCGGTATGCAAATTGCAGGGGGTCCATGTTGATGGGGAGGGAGGAGCAGATGTAGCCCTTTACTAGCTTCTCAAAGCACTTCATGGCTATGGAGGTGAGAGCTACAGGGCGGTAGTCGTTGAGGCAAGCAGGCTTGGATTTTTTGGGTACAGGGATAATAGTGGACTTCTTCAGGCAGGTGGGGATGACAGCCTGTTCTAAGGACAGGTTAAATATGTCAGTGAATACTGGGGCCAGTTGGTCGGCACAGACTTTTAGGACGCGGCCGGGGATGCCGTCCGGACCTGCTGCCTTCCTGATATTCACTTTTTTAAAGGTCCGCCTCACCTCATGCTCTGTTACCCTGAACACTGCGCCTCCATCAGCAGCCGACCCCCCCCCCCCCCCATTGCCGAGGCTTGTGAGCTGGTGTTGTTATTACCAGCATCAAACCTCGCATAGAAGGTATTGAGGTCATTTGCTAAGGAGATGTCACTGTTCCCACGGATATCTCCGTGATTCTGTCCACAAACGCATGGATTCGAAAGCCGGATATATCCGTACTTCGTCCCCAATGTGTTCATCTCTTCAGCCAGACGGGTCCGGTACCGGACCCAAAAGGACATCATGTCATAAATCCATGTCTACAGACTGTATGGATTAATGTTGCGTTTTCTTTGTCAAATGTAGCCAAGAGTAAAGACCCTAACCATGTCACAACAGCAGTCAGTGTATATTTTCAGCAATACGTTTGTTTACCAATAGTCTAAAGCAGTGGTCCCCAAACTACGGCCCGCCTCCACATTTGGCCCGGCGGCAGCATCCCCATTCTCTGTGCTGAATGTTTGTTAGTGTTTGATATATTTAGTTGGTTTTTAGTACTTTTAAACATCCATTTTTAGTAAGTAGTAGTTTTCATTTGATCCTATAATTTTTTCATTCACCGATTTGTGGACTTTTCTTTTAGTGTCCTGAAAGGCGCCTTATAAATAAAATGCATTATTATTATTATTATTATTATCATCCAGGAGGGAAAAGACACTTTGGATAGTAGGGACTGCATCTCTGCCTGTCCTGGCCAGGAAACACTTTGCAACTGTGATCTCCTCTGGCAGTAGTTGGATATTGTAATGTGTGGCAGCAATTCCACTGAGAGAAACTGGTCTGAGGCTGCATGGATAACATGCCTGTATGCCTCTCATAAGTTGTTCTCCAACTCACGAGAACCTGCTCTCAAGCTCTTGCAGCATTCTGTCGAGGACTGGATAGAACAGTCTCTGTCTCAGCTGATCTCCATGAGGTCTGAGCTTGTGCCACAAGATGACTCAACTACATACTCGTCCATCCTTTTCTGCTTCCTCCTTTGGCTGGTAGTATGTTCCTCAATCCCAAGGCCTTTGTCCTGTCATACATGTCCACTGCCATCTCTGAGGTGCGATAACCTTTGAGTGTGTCCTGCACTGTGCTTTTAAATAGTACAGAGCTAGAGCTAGGTGGTCTGTAGATACTCTATATTTATTTCATAAATAGTGTTATTTATTTGTTATTATTTATTTCCTGACTTTTTTTTCTGTGAAGATCCCGGAAAGGGTTATTAATATTTGGTTATGTGTGGCTTTCTGGAAAACAATAAATGTTTACGTTTAGGCACCCCTGCGATCGTCACACTTTTTCTGTTACAAACTGACCCCGGCCCCCACCAGAGAAGGGAAAAGTTATGTGGCCCTCACAGGAAAAAGTTTGGGGACCCCTGGTCTAAAGTGTTATTAGTGAACTATTCGTTTTTGAAATACATTCATTTACAAGCGTCGCAATTTGGTTTGTAGTCATATGAGGAGACGAGACCTTGAGCTTCGAATGAGCGTTGAAATATTGAAAAACGACCCTACCCAGCCCAAGCCAGCTACTGTACAGCAAATTACTTGTGGGTGGATTTCTTTTATTTGTCTTATTTCTCTGGATTATCTACCACAAAACTGAACGTTATTGGCATAGATTGGAACGCAGTTAGTGTGTCTACCTTCTGTGAACGTTTAGCAAGAATCTATATATATATTTTTTTATATATTTATTTTTAATCTTTTGGAAGAAAAGGCACAGGTACAGGCATACAATGCACATAAAACATACATTTAAATTATTTGCCAATTACATGCATTGGCTTGCCCCTTGCCTCATAAAAAAAAAAAAAAAAAAACTCCTACCCCCTAACCCCTGCACCAACCACCGTTGACAAAAAATAAATAAAATAATAATAATAATAATAATAATTATAATAATAATAATAATAATAATAATAATAATAATAATAATAATAATAATAATAATAATAATAATAATAATAATAATAATAATAATAATAATAATAATAATAATAATAATAATAATAATAATAATAATAATAATAATAATAATAATAATAATAATAATAATAACCCCGTCATAGGCCTGAGAAGAAAATTAATTGAACAAAAATGTCAACAAAGACCAAGAAAATAAAAAATAAAAAGAATTATACAGATATAATTAGTTATGAATGAATGAATGAATGAATGAATGAATGAATGAATGAATGAATGAATGAATGAATGAATGACCTTTATTTATATAGCACCCTTCACAGCACGAATGCACAGGGTGCTTTACACTACAGCTTAATATAAAAACACAATAAAACAAAATCAGAAATAAATGACAACAAACAAACAGCAGTTAAAAACAGTGAAACCAGATAGAAAAGTAGAATAAAAGAATTTGGATAAAATCATGAGTCACTAATTAAAACAAAACTATAGAACAGTGAGGACAAGAAAAGGCGCCTATGCATGATCAAAGGCATGAAAAGTGAGTTGCAGTAGTCAAGCCTATAAATAAAAGCATGCACGGATAGTTCTAGTTCAGAGTGAGATATGATGGTGCGCAGTTTTGCAATGTTTCTGAGGTGAAAGAAGCAGGTGCGTGTGAGTGTTTTGACATGTTTGTCTAGGTCAGGGGTCAGCAACCTTTACTATCAAAAGAGACACTTTTCCCCCGTCCCACAAAATAAAATGCTCAGGGAGCCGCACAACCTATTTACCCTTAAAATGAAGATAACACAGTGTATAACGTTTTATATATCCCCAAGCATACCCCACATTTAGCATAAAACGCCTGACAATTGCATACCCAAAGTAATTTGCGATTTATTATACTTTATACTTATAGCACACAGTTTGTTGCATTAATGGGATTATAAAGCAACAAAAAGAATTTTTTTGACTTTAATTGCTGTTTTTACCTGTTTTTACCAAAGGAAAACCTCAAACTCTTATGAAGAGGAGAAAAAATACTGGCTGTGTAGACCTATTTTTTTATAAAACACAGAAGAGGAGACAAAACACTGGTGTCTGTAGACCGACTTTGAAATAAAACCCTAAACTATTCAGGTATATTTGAGTCCTTCCCTTATTTGTGGAACATTTATAAAATAGAAAGTAGTCCACTTTGAAAAAAGAATACCATGTGTAGACCTACTTTGAAATAAAACACAGAAAAGGAGAAAAAAACACTGGCATCTGTAGACCTACTTTGAAATAAAACCCTGAACTATATGCAGCTCTATTAGAGTCCTTCCCTTATTTGTGGAAAATCTATAAAATAAAAAGTAAATTTTTCATTATTCGCCAATTTCGCACCACATATCAGGCATACAGGTAAGCCTTTTGTTGACTAAATATCTTAGTTGATGAAATATTTTTTCATTTCAGTGTCACAGTATGACATCGATCTCCAAAATAAGAAAAAAATTAAAATAAAAAGTAATTTAATTTTTCTTTTGTGCCAGGGAGCCGCAGCTGATTGGCTAAAGAGCCGCATGCAGCCTCGAGGCCGCAGGTTGCCGACCCCTGGTCTAGGTTCATGGCCTGGTCAAAGACAACACCCAGGTTTCTCAGGTGGGGACGTATGTTGTCTTTAAGGGACCCCAAGTGAGTGGCCACTCTAGCTGCAGTCTTTTCAGCTGCTACGATCAGCACCTCTGTTTTATTTGCATTTAACTGGAGGAAGTTACTCCCCATCCAGCTCTCAATGCCGAGCAGGCACTCCTGGAGAAGGCTGAGTTTCTCCAAGTTGTCGGGTTTAAAAGAGCAGAGTAGTTGTATGTCGTCTGCGTAGCAGTGATATTTAATGCCAGTGAATTTATTGATGAGGAGGCCTAGGGGAAGCATATAAATGGCAAAGAGGAGTGGTCCTAGCACCGATCCCTGTGGTACCCCACATGAGAGGGGGGTGGGGTCAGATTTAAAAGGACCCACAGCCACGAGAACGTTCTCTCCCTCAGATAAGAGGCAAACCAGTTTAGAGCGCTCCCAGAGATGCCCACCCACTCCCTGAGCCTGTCCAAAAGGATGTTGTGGTTGACCGTGTCAAACGCTGCGCTCAGGTCTAACAGGACCAGAACAGAGCATTCACCAGAGTCAGCAGATGGATGGATGGTGGGGTCTAGGTTGGGCTTTTTAAGGAGTGGCTGTACGACTGCCTCCTTAAAATAGATTGGGACAGAACCAGAGGCTAGGGATGAGTTTATGATAGTGACTAGACTGGGGCCAACAGAGCAGAAAACTTCCTTAAACATGGATGTAGGAAGGATGTGTTATGTCCTGCTAGCTATATAGTGAAGGTCCTAACTTGATAGAGAATATGGTTCCAGCTATCTATTGTTTGATAGCTTGCACCATTTAATCTAGCTGTAGAAAGCTCCATTGTTACAACATCAGCTAATAACTGTTTCCAGTGATTAAAGGGCAGAGAGTGTGGAGCTTGCCATCGCAGCGCCAACATTTTCTTTTGCAGCAGTACTTCCTGCCAGCCAAAATCTCTGAACAATACTTAAAGCTAAAGAATCATCATCATTAAAGAGAAGTAATTTGGGACAACAGGGAATATGTTTTTGTAATACTTTAGATAGATAATTAGTTAACTGTTCCCAGAAACTTTTAACTGTGGGACATTCCCACATCATATGTGTAAAAGTACCAGTAGTATTTAGAGAACAAAGTGTACAGTTTGGTGAAATAGCACGTCTCATTCTATAAGCTTTCTGGGGGGTTAAATATGTTTTATGGACAAAATTGAAATGAATCTGCTGATGATTTGGGTTTCGTGATGCCATAGTAATATTTCCCCAAACTCTGGTCCAATTGATAGAGTGATGGTGTTCTAATCCCAATTCTGTGCTCCACGATTGGATAACAGGTATTAACGGAGTAACTCCATAGGCTCGCATAGCCGAACAGAGCTGTAAATATAAAAAAAGGAGGTGCCAGGTAAGTTATATGACTCTTTCAGATCTGAGAATGTTCTTAGACCATTGTCCTCCATAACATCGCCAAGTACATGAATGCCACAATTGGACCATGATTGAGCTACAAAACTGCGGCCTCCGCTAAGCAAAAAAGGGTTATGAAATAAGGGAGTCTGTTCATGCCACTTAGTATCCCATTTAAGTAACTTTTCATATTTGCGCCATAAAGATATGGCATGCGCTATTATCGGACCATAACGTAATCTACATTGCTTTAGTGAAATATCTGTGAAGACAATGTCTTGTAAACGAATCTGCGCCACAATATGTTTTTCAATATTAAGCCAGGGGGCCTCAGAATTTAAATTAAACCAACTCAACAGAGGACGAAATGATAACGCTTGAAAATATAACTTACAATTTGGCACAGTTAAACCACCAGATTGCCGCTCATTTTGTAAGGTAGTAAGTTTAACCCGAGCTCGCTTGCCTCGCCATATAAATTGAGACTGCTCTATGTAAATTTTCCCAATGAGCAACAGGTGGGGCAATAGGAATCATGGAACTACAGAAGTTTACTCGAGGTAATATGTTCATTTTGATAATAGAGACTCTTCCGGAAAGGGAGACAGGTATATTACATCATCGATTGAGATCGTCTATGATTGACCTAATGGTTCTATTGTAGTTTACAGACACAATTTTTTCAATTGAAGGAAATATATCAATACCAAGATATTTAAATTGGGTTACAACCGGGATCTCATGGTCAAGCACAGAGTTAGGAGTGGTTCTTAGGTACATTAGTGCTGATTTGGTCCAGTTTATTTTATAACTTGAAATTGAACTGAATTTTTCAAAAAATTTCAGGAGGCTTGAGAGAGACTGAGATACATTCTCCATATATAACAAGATGTCATCCGCATAAAGCGAAATATGTTGATCAGTAGAATTTACAGAGATTGGCTTAATGTTTTCTGATTGCCGTATAGCTTGGGCTAAAGGTTCAAGGGATAAAATAAACATGCTTGCAGAGATCGGATCCCCTTGTCTACTTCCACGAGTGATTTTGAAAGGAGGAGAACTAATATTTCCGGTTATGACACTGGCTGATGGATTAGAAAATATAATTTTTACCATATTTATAAAAATTTTACCTAGTCCCATATGTTTCAGTACAGCCCAAAGATAGGTCCACTCCAGACGGTCAAAGGCCTTCTCTGCGTCAACAGAGAGAACAGCTGACGACACTTTAGCTTGAGAGGCGGAGTTGACAATGTGAAGGAGACGTTGCAAATTATCAGACGAAAGCCTTTTTTTAACAAAACCACTTTGATCTGGGTGAATCAGTTTAGGTAAAAACTTTTCAAGACGGCAAGATAATACTTTAGAAAATAGTTTGGCATCTGTATTAATTAAAGAAATAGGGCGCCAATTAGAACACTGGTTTGGATCTTTACCTTTTTTTAATAAAAGAGAGATTAGGGACATATTCACGTCTCTCCCTAAGGAGCCTTTAGATATGGATATATTAATCATTTCAAGTAGTAGTGGGCCTAAGACGTCCCAGAACCGCAAATAAAATTCAGGGGGAATGCCATCCCACCCTGGAGACTTGCCTTTATTCATAGTTTCCAGAGATGTTTTGAGTTCTTGTAATGATATAGGAGCACCCATTAAACTTGATTCAACTGGTGACAAAACAGAGAGGTTAAGGCCACTTAAAAAAGATTCAATCCCTTCAGAGGAACGCTCGCCTTCTGTAGTATATAAATCATTATAAAATTTAGCAAATCTTGTATTTATTAATTTTGGATCTGTAAGCAGCTCACCATTTTCTGATGTAACAGTAGTAATATTTCCTACAAGATCACTATTGCGTAGTTTGTTGGCCAATATTTGACTCGGTCGACTACCATGAAAGTATTGATTTACTCTACCTTTATGGATGGAGGATTCTGCTCTTTTCCTGATAAGATCGTTTAGTTCACTCTTAACATTGGCTAGTGTAGCGGCAGTCTGCTGAGAGTAATGTCTCTGTTGAGATAGGTCCAAGGTAGACAGCATGGTTTCTAATTCCGATATTCGTTTTAGCTGAGATTTATTAAGACTTGAAGAGAAAGTAATAGCATTATTTCTGACAAAGCCTTTAGTAGCGTCCCAAAGTATCCTGAAATCATCCACGGAGTTGTTATTAATCATAAAAAATTGGGCTAGCTCAGACTGAAATTGCTCACAGAATGCTGGATTATCCAATAAAGAGCAGTTAAAGTGCCATCTTGTGGCCTTTTTCTTAGCCTGGCTGAATTGAAATTGACAGAAATAGGCATGGTGATCTGATAAACTCATAGGTCGGATTTCAATTTTTTTTACGTCTGAAAATAAGGATGCTGATATTAAAACTAAATCAATACGGGAAAATGATATATGTCTATTAGAGAAAAAAGTATACTCCCTGTTGCCTGGATTATGAACCCGCCAAATATCAATAAGATTAAAGTCAGATAGCAAGTGCTTTAGAGCGTTTGTCGAGCGAGCATTATGATTAACTGCTTTTGATTTATCCCAGGTATGATCCAAAACAGAATTCATATCTGACCCAATAATCAACTGGAAATCAGCTAGTTCCATTAGGATTTTATTCAATGATTGAAAAAAGTCTGGTTCATAACAGTTGTTCTGTATCGTAATGGCTCCGCTCGGCATCACTACTGCACTGTACCTCGCTCGTGCACACGCACTGAATAAAAATTCCACAAATGTACCTTTACATCCCAGCATTCGTCTGGCCACACCCCTATCAGCCTACCTACATAAGCAGGGGTGGGGCCACATACTCGCCTCCTTCTTCGCTTTCACCACAAGGAAGTGCCTTCGGTAGATCCCCACTTGACGAGGTTGTTAGTAGGAGAAAGTTGGAAAACAAGGGATACGTTGACATCATATCTTTATTTTCTCTCTCACTATTTTCGAGAAAATACGGCGATATTGTCTTCGTACTGGAGTGTCTGGAAGATGATGATCATTCTACACCTCCACCGGTTTTTTCGTATTGGGAGTTCACGCCGCTGACATGCCTCCCAACTGCAGTCCTCCTTGCTGGGGCTGGATGGGGTAAAACCCTCCAGCGACACAGCTGGACTGTAGGACGCACCGACTGTTGTGAGAAGCGGTGGGTTCCAGGTTTGGTGAGTAATGTTTGCTTGCAAGCACCACTTGTCTGTTAGTGCTATGGGGGCTAGCTGACAATGTTTACGAAAACCGGCCCCAGATTAGGGTCCTTTGTTCAGCCTTTTAGGCGACGGCGGAGGATCTTGGTTTGAAGCCCATTATAGCAACTAGTGGGCCACAACCAGTAACTGGTGATCCCAGGATCTCTGGACGAGTGGTTACTTCTCTGTCACCGTATAGGCCCCATCTTTCATATGCAAATGAGAGTATACCCTAAACGAGGAAATGTGGGCATGGATGTTCGTTATCGGAAGATCCATGTTCAAGTCGGCTACAGCCCAGATGGGACTTGTGCTGGCTCCGCCGGATGTATGTTAAAATCACCATTGTAAACTGTGTTGACATCTCGTTTCTCTTCTCTCTTAAAAGGTGAGGAGGGTTTCAGAACGGCGGCCTGTCTGAAGTGTGGCTTGTTATATCGTTGTGTACAAGTTAAGGTGATAGCTGCTTAGCTTGCGTGCTAGTTGTGGCCTACCTGTTAGCCAGTCAGCTGTTAGCTGCGGCGTTAGCCTGTTGTGTCACTAGGCTAGGAAACGTTAACTTAATGCTACACTGTTGAACGTTCTGAGACTATAACATGCTTTAAACACTCTGACTACGACGTCATCTTTGACAGAGGATGTTAGTCGAACCTACCCTGAGCCCGGCCGGCGAGGACTGCGTCAACAAGGAGACCCGTAGCGGCGGGATGGAGCAGCGACGCTGCCCATGTTGACAACACAGGAATGCTGTGTTTACTATTGGTGCCATGTTAGAGACTGCAGTTCGCTTGATCTGCGCTCACGGTAGGAGAGGTCCTGACCAGACCTTGAACACTTCTTCTTTATTTCCCTTCTAAATGTTTTGTAAATAACAATGTTTTCCAAAACGAGTGTTGCTGCACTACATTTAGGATACGACGCGAGTTATATGTGAATTGTCTTGTCACTGGTATTAGCTTCTCCATGCAAATCGGGTTGTTTGTTACAGATGTGAAAATGATCTGGTTTGTTGTGTTGAGAAACATCATGTGTGTTCATGTACCGTGTACTCACAACTAAGGGCGTTAAACTAACCTATAAAGCTATGCTTAGTGACATATGAGTGAAGAATGAATTATTTTCTCAGCCTGTAATGACAATGAACAGTGTGTTCACATATTAACAGGGTTACCTGTTCAACTGGCCGTATTAAGGGTAAAGTAGAAGGGGTGTTTTTCCCCCCGGTTCCCTGGGGACTTCCTCACCCTCCTCTCAGACATGTTGTTACAATATATTGTGTCACTGTGTGGTGGGATATGATGTAACCCTTAGCTAGATTGCTGGGGTTGTGCTAAAACTGCTTGAGGAACTGTATTTTCCTAAAAGAAAAGATTGTTTGGTCACTTTTCGTGTGTGCTTAGCAAGGCCTGTGGCCGATACTGATCGAGAATTGTGTATTCTCTCATTATGGAAAAACGGCGTTCCTCTGTAGAGTGTATTGCCATTTTTTGTGGTGGTAAAGGGTTGTGTGTATCTTGGGATCTACAACTGGGTTGAGTTGGCCACAGAAGCACATGTGTAAGTCTGGTACCGGGGCTCTTAAGGGGCCCTCTCTATTCTGTGTTTTTTCCTTAGTAAAAATCAGATAGCAGGTTAGCACATGAGCTGTGTGAAGCTGTTGAAAAGACACTTCATATAGCAGAATATGACTGTCATGCTCTATTTGTCATTACATCGTATCATGGGTGTGGGGTCGTAAAGGGGTGTACTGGTAATCCTTTCCTCCCCTTTTCTGATTGGTCAGGGGTTAAAACCTCCTGTCCTTCAAAGTTCCTGTCACGTTGCTGTTCGGCACGTTACAGGGTAAGAGGTGGGGGGGGTTTCCTGGTCCCACGCCCTGGAATATTGGGCGTGTGCACCGCAGAAATTCCCCCGCCATAGAGTACGTCACTGTGCGCGTCTCTGTTGGTAAGACTTCCGTGTGCTGTTCAGGTCCATATGATGGATCTGTTTCAGGGAGTGGTCAGGGCTCCTCCTCACGAAGCTCCTACTCGGGCCGTCTGTGAGTTAGGACTCTCCTTCCCTGTGAGGGAGCCTCCTCAGAGTTCAGAGCCTCCTCCTCAGATTGTCAAGATGAGTAGAACTTCGAAAAGGAGTTCTGCTCTATTGTGTGTGTATTCGATTCAATTCGATGATTGAGTGTATTGGTTCAGTGCCTCCTCCTCGGAGAGCCCTAATCCAAATATTACATAGCTCAAATGTTGCAATATATTATTTTCAATCTATACAGCTCGTGTGGGAAGTCTCTCTGGGGATTTCCGTCTCCTCCCTATGGGAGGGTGGTGGGATGTAAAAATGTAAAAAAAAATTACCCTCAGCCTGCGTCACGAGGGATTCATGTCAGTCTGTGTTCTTTCTTTTTTGGAATAAAAAGAGGAAGGTACATGAAGCACGACGGCTCCGTGTCGTTCTCCCAGGCGACTTGGAGGAACAATGTTTGGTGTCTTGATAGACTATCCATTGATGTGTTTGGGTCTCGACGCATACATAGTGCTGGCTCGGTGTGTTCTGTTCAGGGTCACACAGGGGCTAAGTGCGCCTTGGTTGCTTGTTAAAACAGCATTTTTTTAGGGCAACTGGGATGGAGTTTTGTCTCTTCCGAGCGACAGTTTACTAGGTTGTCTCGATGAATTCTCGTTCATATCTGGGGGATGTTAACTTTTCTTTTCATGTTTTAGATCGACACGCATACCTACCCCCTCTCCTGGAGTGGGCAGGTCGGCGTGGTTAGGACACGGGACTGGCCTGGTCACGCTGGTCCAGGTCAGTTAACCCGTTGTCCGCCAGGGATGCAGATCTGCTGTTCTGGTACCCTGAGGGACTTGTGCTTTTTTCGGGGGGAAAAATGCCAGGTCAGTCCGGGTGTCACAGGGTTAGGCGCTATGGAGACCCTTGTTGGGTACATATTGTACTCTGCACTACCGTAATGGCTTACGGCCGTGCCAACCTGTACACGCCCGATCTCGTCAGATCTCGGCCGCTACGCAGGTTCGGTCCTGGTTAGTACTTGGTTGGGAGACTGCCTGGGAATACCAAGTGCGGTGTGCTTAGGGCTGGTTCTCCATTATTTTCGCTCCTCTCTCACGCGTGGCGAAGAGAGGCCTGTTGGGGTGGTCTTGGACCTCCTCTGGTAACCCTGTGCTTCCCGTGCCGCCGGGCCCGGTCCGAAGTAATGTTCGTCGACCCGTAGGCCTGGAATAACCCTTTTTTGAAAACTGAAACACTTGTACTGCGGTATAGCCAGTGTGTACCCGCAGGTGTGTTTTGGAGTTTTTTCTTGAGGGGTTATAGGAACAACCACCGCATTGGGTAACGACAAGGTGGTTGATTCCCTGGTGTGTTGGAGCAGTGTCAACTCCCGGGTTACCCGGTTGAGGGTGCCCCTGCACGTTCATGACGTCTGCCAATCATGTCAGCCTTCTCTGCCTCAACCCCTCTGGGTGGTTTTTTCTTTTTTTTTTTTTTTAATGGAGGCTTGGTCATGCAACAACGCCAGCATACGCCCCTTCCGGCGGGGGGGGGCTGTTCTCAGCTAACTCCTTTGGCGCCTGTCTCGTCCGCAGTGCTCCAGGCTCAGGTTACAGCCTGTTGCTTGGTTTTCCCCGGTGCGCTGCCTGCTTCCGTTGGTTAACCTTTTTTGTGTGCTTACGGCCATGCTGACTGCCTGTTCTGCAGGGTCAGTGTGCCAGGCGGTGTGCTATTGGGGGGAAAGGGCCCGCCCTTGGAGGGGCCTTATCCGAATACGCTGGCGATGTGGGGAGCGGTGTCACTAAGTGACCACCTGGTGGGGTCTTGATGCTGGCATCATGGACCTCTCCGGGCCCCCGTTTTCCAGGGGATCCAGTCCCTTTGGTGGGTCTGGGTCTTCCTTCGTGCTCCGCTGCTACGGCCTTGCCACGGGGTTGGGTTTACTCTTGACCCCGTGATTTCTGGGGGCAGTAACGAGGTTGTTCCTTCCGTTCGTTCCCGGGTGGCATGCGGGTTGTGCGTGTGTGTAGTCGTGGGGTCAGGCCACGGTCTGCTCACCCTGTGCGTTGAGTTGCTTGAGTGCCTCTTCGCACGGTCGGATCCGTCGCCCTCCCGGGAACCTCCAATAGGGGGGGTGCCCTCCATTAGGGGGGGTCGGGGGGGCTCGGTCCTCCCTGATCAGATGGTTGTGGGGGGCCTCAGCGGGGTGTATTTGTCGGCCGATGGCTCTCGCTCGGCCTCCCTTGTGCAGTAGTGATGCCGAGCGGAGCCATTACGAAACAGAACGATTAGTTCTGTTAGTAATGGTGACGCTCGGCATCAGACGCCGCTGCTGCCCTTGATCTCACCTTGTGGTGAAAGCTTGGGAAGGAGGCGAGTATGTGGCCCCACCCCTGCTTATGTAGGTAGGCTGATAGGGGTGTGGCCAGACGAATGCTGGGATGTAAAGGTACATTTGTGGAATTTTTATTCAGTGCGCGTGCACGAGCGAGGTACAGTGCAGTAGTGATGCCGAGCGTCACCATTACTAACAGAACTTGGTTATAGTCATAACCTATCGTTATATTTATATTGTTATATTTTTTTTAAATTACATTTTTTAAATTTTAAATGTTTGTATCATTCCATTTGGGCTGTGGAGGGTGCTTAATGTCTGAAGGAGTCGACTGAAGGCTTCTTGTCCTCTGCAAAATCATGCAATTGGTCCACTGATGGATACATCTTGATATTTGTCTAGTCTAGTGTGTTCATTAGACGGGTGAAATCCTCTTTCAGTGCCTCTGTGCCTGTTTTCGTAGGCAGTTAGCCTCTGGTATGCGTGCCATTAGTGTTAGCCACGCTTCTAGGCCTCTTTTCTTTTGGAAAAATTATAATTATAAATATTTATTACATGGCGTTTTAACATTCGCCGAAATGCTTGATTGTGATTGGTCAATAGCGCTCGTCAGAGGTCCGTTATTACTCGATAACGGACCTCTGCCGAACAATAATGACCGCTGTGCGCAGCTGTAGCAATCAAGCCCACTGACACACACTGCATCAGTGCAGCCAATCAGACACACCTGCCGGCTGCTAGCGAAGCTGCCGGCGCTTGACAGCGGAGCGACAGAACAGAACTGCGTCTGCATTTGATCTCGTCTTGTCGATGGTGTAAAATGAATTAGGTATATTGTTAGTAAGTTAGCCATGGAATAAGCGGGATAATGTATAGCTATACTCGGTCATTGTCGCAAAATAATTGACCTTCACTACCGTTTAAAACACCTCGGCGAGGCGCCTCTGTATTTTAAACTCTGTGTCGGTCAATTATTTTGCGACAATGACCTCGTATATATATTTTTTTTATATATATTCGACTAAGAGGTTGGCCAGTCGACTACGGCTCCTTTCGACCGATTAGTCGACTAATCGACTAATAGGGGTCAGCCCTAGTATCTATGAACCCTTCTGTTTAATCATCTTCCCTTTATTCAATTGCTTAGATTTTTGTGTACACGTGATCTCAAGAAGGTACTGAACGAGCTCAGTGGCAGTTCATTTCAGTTTCATGTATCGTCATTTTTAGCATGGTGTTATTCACCGTCAAAGATGCAAAGAAAAATCATAATTTATATTCTCCTTTGTTTCATCACAATTTACTCAAGCCTAGTAACACAATATTTCTGACACTGGGAATACATTCCCTGAGATACATTAGATGTCCCTAGATAGCAAGAACATGCAAATGGACCTTGTAGAAGTGGAGCAATTTTCCATTTACTTAGGTATGTATTTTTAGGCGGATTTTCAGAAAATAGGGCTTAACAGGTTAATACGGTTAATAGTATTGATCTATTTGTGATGTTAAGATGGTGTTCTGTATCCTATGAGCTCATAATAAATGCTTAGAACCAGACCGGTTGTTCTGATCCAGTGTGTGTGTGAGTGTGTGTGTGTGTGTGTGTGAGAGTGTGTGTGTGTGTGTGTGTGTGTGTGTGTGTGTGTGTGTGTGTGTGTGTGTGTGTGTGTGTGTGTGTGTGTGTGTGTGTGTGTGTGCGTGCGTGCGTGCGTGCGTGCGTGCGTGCGTGCGTGCGTGCGTGCGTGCGTGCGTGCGTGCGTGCGTGCGTGCGTGCGTGCGTGTGTTCATACCAACAGTGGTAATAGGTTTCCTGTAGGGCATCAGACCAAAATTGTACTGGAAAACCCCTCTGGCGTGAAACAGAGGCATGGCCACTCCCATCATGCCTTGCAGGCGTTCCTGAAGGCAGAGACCAGACTTATGACATCAGCAAGATGGTGTGACTGCAGGTTAGAAGCACTATGAGATATTAAAGAGATATGCGAGATATCAAAGGGATATATGAGATATTAAAGGGATATGTGAGATATCAAATGGATATATGAGATATTAAAGAGATATGTGAGATATCAAAGGGATATGTGAGATATTAAAGAGATATGAGATATTAAAGGAATATATGAGACATTAAATTAATAGAAACACTATGATATATTAAAGAGATATAAGAGATAATAAATAAATAAATAAAAGCACTATGAGATATTAAAGATATATAAGATATATTAAAAAGATAGAGGCACTATGAGAAATTAAAGAGATATATTATATATTAGGAAGGACTTATTCCATAAGGAATATATGACATATTAAAGATATATATGGGATATTAAATATATATGAAATATTAAAGAGATTGAAGCACGATGATATATTAAAGGGATATATGAGATATTAAAGGGATATATGAGATATTAAATGGATATATGAGATATTAAAGGGATATGAGATATTAAAGGGATAGAAGCACTACGAGATATTAAAGGGATATATGTGATATTAAAGGGATTATATATCAAATGGATAAAGCACTATGAGATATTAAAAGGATATATGATATGGTTATTATTTGCCATTTACCTCTGCTATATCACATTTATCAATAAAAGTGCTACTTGTTTTTTGTGATAAAGAAATAAAGAAATCCATTATAATCAAGACATGAATGGAATACATCTTGAAAAATCTTGGAAACAAGGTGGAGGCAGACAGTGAAGGTACACATTGCACCTTGTACACATTTTGACCATGTTTACTTGCTTTCACCTACATATAAATAATTATAAACACACAACAGACAGATTATTAACTCTAACCACGTATGTAATATAGATGTGTAGGGGGGCACAGTGTGTGGGGGGGCACAGTGTGTGTGTGTGTGGGGGGGCACAGTGTGGGGGGCACAGTGTGTGTGTGTGGGGGGGCACAGTGTGTGTGTGTGTGTGGGGGGGGGGGGGCACAGTGTGGGGGGGCACAGTGTGTGTGTGTGTGGGGGGGGGGGGGGCAATTCAATTCAAGGCTTTCACTCAACCTGAAATCTGCAAGCACTCTACGGACCTTTAAGGCCATGCTCAAAACCCACCTTGTCGCCATAAACAATCCATGAGCTAGTTTTTTTGTATTGTAGTATGTGTGGTGTATTATGTCTGTCTGTTCTCTATTTGCTTGGTTGGACTGCATGTATTTTTTTCAGTTTTTCGTTTTGTTCCTGTCTTTTTGTTTCTCTTTCTCTCCCGGGATGCGCCCCGGGCCGATGTAACTATTGGTTGAGGGGTGCAATATAAATAAATTTATCATATCATATCATATCAATGTGTTATTTGTATATGTTCTTCACGAAAACGAGCCAACGCCAACGAGTCTCAGGTCAAAACAAAACACAATGAATGGTATAATCTCTCTTATACAACGGCATGCAAATTTCTCGATTCTGATTGGCCATTCACACGTCTTTATTGGTAACAATCCACGGTCCTGGGCTCAGGACCCGCCCACAACCAAATCACATAACCCTCCCCGCTCACTCCGGGAGAAAACAGGATCGCGGAGATCAAATGGTTATGTTGAAAGCACCATAACGACTAAATATGAAGCGATTCTGTCAAGGGGAATGTGTTAGTATTTTAAACAATGTTGGATGATGTAATTGATGGGTCTTGACTCAATCTAGAACAAAAGAAAAATCGCGGATTGATTGATAGATTAATTGATTGATTTAAATTTCTTCCTTCCTACTTTCTTGCAGCGTTCTCTCTCACACTGTCCGACGCTGGCGTACCCACAAACACACACACACACATACACACACACACACACACACACACACACACACACACATACACACACGCACACACACACTGTGACACACACACACACACACACACACACACGCACACACACACACACACACTCCTGTCTGCAACAGCGGGGGAGTCAGACTGAGAGAGAAGCAGCGCTGTTTTAAGTGAGCATGGTCTATTGAATTGATTGATTGGTTGATTGCTAATTTTATTACTGTACCCCTGGTTTCCAACTGGTTAAGTTTAGGCTAAAAGAAATAAATAAAAAAATAGGGCGAAGAAAACGTTTTTTTCCTATAGGGCAAAGAAAACGTTTTAATAAATTTTCAATCAATCATTCCAATAATACACAGTTGGATGTGTTAGTTGGTTGGATGCACTTCAAGCTGCTTCCACATGAGGCAACTTCTCTCAATCATTCCAATAATACACAGTTGGATGTGTTAGTTTGGTTGGATGCACTTCAAGCTGCTTCCACATGGAGTTGTGGGAACTACTTTTTCTGGCGGATGGTTTTTTCAATAAATCTTCGATTAATGTGTGTTTATTGTATAGAAATAAGGTTGGATGAATCTGGCAGTTGTATAAAAGCTTTACACCACGTGCAGTCGTGATTTGTGACCAATAAACCATGCCTAGGGGGGTCTAACGACCCTCGGCTGCGCCTCGGGCCTAACAACCACCCCTAGGCATGGTTTATTGGTCACAAACCACTCCTGCGTGTGATGTAATGCTTAATTAGTAGACATAGAAGGATCCACCACCTGCAGTCTGCGCAGTATGGATCCGCTGGGGTTCTCCATCTGGTCGAACAGCTCGTTCTCTCCGAAGGAAAACACCGGAACCAGCTGAGCTCTGCACACAATACACAGATTATTAACCCTAATGCCACAGATTATTAACCCTAATGCCACAGATTATTAACCTTAATGCCACAGATTATTAACCCTAATGCCACAGATTATTAACCCTAATGCCACAGATTATTAACCTAATGCCACAGATTATTAACCCTAATGCCACAGATTATTAACCTTAATGCCACAGATTATTAATCCTAATGCCACAGATTATTAACCTTAATGCCACAGATTATTAACCTTAATGCCACAGATTATTAACCCTAATGCCACAGATTATTAACTTTAATGCCACAGATTATTAACCTTAATGCCACAGATTATTAACCCTAATGCCACAGATTATTAACCCTAATGCCACAGATTATTAACCCTAATGCCACAGATTATTAACCTTAATGCCACAGGTTATTAACCTAATGCCACATATTATTAACCCTAATGCCACAGATTATTAACCCTAATGCCACAGATTATTAACCTAATGCCACAGATTATTAACCTTAATGCCACAGATTATTAACCTTAATGCCACAGATTATTAACCTAATGCCACAGTGAAAAGGGTCACAGCCAGCAAGACCCAAGATTGATGACCTCTCGACAACCAGGGACTTCACGTCCAGAGGCCCCATGTTCTTCCCCCCCCACGACGAGAGGGTGGTCTGATTATGAGAGACCAAAGAAGGCCAGAAAGACAGCCAAGTACACAAACAACAAGCCTTATCAATAAAAGAAATGTTGGTAAAAATATAATCAAAAAGCAACGCCCTGTTTTCTAAAAACCTAGTTGGAAGACAGTGATTATATAGTTGTGTGAACAGTGATTTCTGTTCTACCCTTTTGTATATGTAACACTATAGCCGTATAACCTATTTTTCACATGTAATTATATAGGTACATATATGTATAATGCTAAATTGATTATATGCTTCATAGGCAAATCATATGTTTCTGCTTAAAGAATGAATTGCCTGGTCTGCATAGAGGTGTCTGTGAGAGCAAGCATGTATAAAGGGAGGTAACTGTGAAAATGTGGCCTTGACAGGTGGGGCCTCTTCCCTTGAAAAAGGGATTTTACCCACAGAAGGCCTTGCCTAGCCTGCCTGCATTTCTTACTACCTGTTCCGTACTGATCCGTCTGCTTTTCTTACTGATAGTGTGGCAGAACGAGAGGCCCCAAGCCAGGGGAAAGTAAAGGCGGGAATGTGAAAGTCTAGAGCAGACAGCCCAAGTCAGAGGGGGCATTGTACTCTTGTGTATTCTTGTGAATCACTATTCTGATACATAACTGAAAAAGTAACAAATAACTGAAGGAGTTGAGAAGAAACACCTTATGTGTGCCACAAGTCAACGAGCGCCACCTGTGTTATAAACTTATACACTCTTATACAAACTATATAACAGTTAAATGTTAAATGTTATGCTACAGTCAGAAATGTTGGTATAGAGGTGTATACATATTCTGCTGAATTAATTATATGTTTCATAATTCTATGCTTAAAAAGAAAGTGTATAATACTATATATTACTATACTGTGTAAATTCTGTGTTCACTGGCTGAGAGCAACTCTGAGGACTCTCTGCCACTCTGAGACAACTCTGAGGAGTCGAGATGGGAGGTTTCACAGATGGCCTTGTGGCACTGGCAGACACCCGGTTAACCCTTGCAAGCCTTGCCCTGTTAAAATAGTGTGTGGAGGGACTCTCCATACTTGAATCACTATGTAACTATATGTAACGCAAGTAGAGGAAAGGGGTTGATACTTACTGTATATGTACAGTACAATGATTGGATAAAATGTACTGATGTTTTAAACGTTGAGTGGCTAGTGAAATTACATCACAGTATTTAAACCAATGGCAAAAAGATCTTCTTTCCTTTATAAGGGCTAACTCACTCCATCTCGAGAGAGATTTTTGGATTCTGCATTCTGACATTTTTAAGAGGCACCTTTTGTACTTATAAACATGATTGTGCATTTATTGTAATTTTGTATTTTTAAAAAATAAAAACCTTTTGGAAACCACTTCGTGTAAATCCTTCTGACCATCCTGGTAAGCATTGAAATGTGTTGCACTTGTAACTTTACCCATTTTTTGCATGATGATGTAATGTTACAGTGGTAATACTTATTAAAAAAGTAGTAATACAACCAAGCTTTCAAATGAGCAGTATTACAAGCCCTTTCGTAAAATGATGATAATGATGATGATGGTAATAATAATATTATTTTTATTACAGGCGATAATGGTTCTCCTAGACATACATATTGTGACTTCGTAAGAGTAACTCCTAGTTGCCGTGTGACGGATAAGGGAAATGGATATCATCTGATTAACGACAGTGTCATACTGGTCAGATAAATCCTTCCCGGTGCAAATAAAATCAGAGACTCCGCAACTTCAATCACTTGACTATGGTCGATGACTGGGGGGGACGGAGCGGTGCATGTGTTATCTCTGTCGGTCGGGTTTAACCCCAGCAGTTTGTGGACGCATTGGGTTCTGGATATCACAAGCATCGCAGGACGCTGCTTGATGTTGAGATGAGCGGACCAATGAGTTATGGAGTTATCAATCTGACCGGAGGCTAGCATGGGCATTTATCACACAGATTATTAACCTTAATGCCACAGATTATTAACCTTAATGCCATAGATTATTAACCTTAATGCCACAGATCAGGAAGGCAGTAGGACCGGACGGCATCCCCGGCCGCGTCCTAAAAGTCTGTGCCGACCAACTGGCCCTGGTATTCACTGACATATTTAACCTGTCCTTGGAACAGGCTGTCATCCCCACCTGTCTGAAGAAGTCCACTATCATCCCTGTACCTAAAAAATCCAAGCCTGCTTGCCTCAACGACTAAGCCATGAAGTGCTTTGAGAAGCTAGTAAAGGGTTACATCTGCTCTTCCCTCCCCATCAACCTGGACCCCCTGCAATTTGCATATCGCCCCAACAGGTCCACGGAGGACGCCATAGCCCATGTGCTGCACACAGCAGCATCACACCTGGACAAGAGGCAGGGGAACTATGTGAGAATGCTATTCATCGACTACAGCTCAGCATTCAATACCATAGTCCCCTCCAAACTCATAGCCAAGCTCAGGGACCTGGGCTTGAACTATGACCTCTGCCAGTGGGTCTTGGACTTCCTGACGGGCAGACCCCAGGTGGTGAGAGCAGGCAACTGCACCTCCTCATCCATCACCCTCAACATAGGGGCCCCCCAGGGCTGTGTTCTGAGTCCCCTCTTCTACTCCCTGTACACACATGACTGTGTGGCTCAGCGGAACAACAACACAATCATCAAATTTGCTGATGACATAGTAGTGGTGGCCTGATCTCTGCAAACGACGAGAGGGCCTACCTGGAAGAGGTCAAGGTCCTGGCGGGATGGTGCCAGGAGAACAGCCTCTCCCTGAACGTCAGCAAAACAAAGGAGATGATTGTGGACTTTAGGAGGTCGGGGGTCAGGGACTACAGCCGCCTCAGCATCGACGGGGCACCGGTTGAGAGAGTGAACAGTTTTAAGTACCTCGGAGCCCACATATCCGAGGACTTGACATGGACCACACACATTGACAGTGTTGTGAAGAAGGCACGACAACGCCTCTACTTCCTCAGGCGCCTAAGGAAGTTCCAAGTCAGTCAAAAGATCCTTAAGAACTTCTACTCATGTACAATAGAGAGCATCCTGACTGGCAATATCACCTCCTGGTTTGGGAATAGCACCACACAAGACCGTAGCAGACTACAGAGAGTGACACGTTCGGCCGAACGCACAATTGGAGGGGGGCTTCCCACTCTCCAGAACATTTACAACAAGCGGTGCAGGGGTAAGGCTAAGAGAATCATCAAGGACTCCAGCCACCCAAACAACTGCCTCTTTGAACTGCTGCGGTCAGGCAAGCGATACCGGAGTCTCATGGCAAGCACAGAAAGACTCAGAAGAAGCTTCTATCCCCAGGCCATCAGGTTGCTCAACGAACAATAACACTATGCAACAACCATCAAATGCACTCACAACACACACATCCACACACACACACACTCTCTTTAAACAAACAACACACTGCAGCACCCACTCTCCACACTTTAGAACACCTAAACACACTTTATATTTATTGGTAAAGGATTTGCACTACAACCCATACTTCAGTACACCTTACTGTAAATTGTACCTCAATTGTACCTCATCCCATTTCTGCTTTGCACTATATAGTATTGTATATTAGTAGATTGCATAGTATATTGTATATTTTATGGTAACTCAGTTACCATACTGCATTGAACATTGTACATATGTATATACTGAACACTGTGTCTACGTACGTGACTTCTATTTTTTACTTCTATTTTTACATGCTACTATTTTATTTCATACGTATCTTTTGTCTAGCACAGTCTCTGGACCGTAACAGAAAGAAGCATTTTGTATAAAAGTATTCTGTACTTCTGTATGACAACTATTAAAGAAACTTGAAACTTGATTATTAACCTTAATGCCACAGATTATTAACTTTAATGCCAACACATTTATAAATTGTAAACACACAACACAGATTATAAACCCAAATCCCACAGATGATTAACCTTAATGCCAACACATTTATAAATTATAAACACACAACAGATTAGTAACTCTAATCGCACAGATTATTGACATTTTATGAACTAAATGTGTCTCCTTCTGCCCCTAACGTGTAACATAGTCGAGTATAACACACACACACACACACACACACACACACACACACACACACACACACACACACACACACACACACACCACACACACACACACTCACACTCACACACACACACACACACACACACACACACACACACACACACACACACACACACACACTAGGGGTGTAAAGGTACATGTATCCATACCAGTGTTAATTTTGGCAGCTATTTTCATTTTAGTTTTAGTCTTAGTCATGTGTCAAGTGCTCCTTTTTCGTTTTCATCATATTTAGTCATCTGCATTTATTTTTCGTTTAGTCAGTTTTAGTCAACTAAATGTCTGAGCATTTTAGTCTTAGTCAGTGTTAGTCTCGATTTTGTCTTTTTTGTCTTTGTCTAGATTTAGTTGCAGAAAAC